>NC_092421.1:62232379-62532379 GCF_040894005.1 Engystomops pustulosus
CCTCATTCACACCCCCCGTCCACCTGGGTAGCCACACTGTCCTCATTCATCCCCCCCCCAACTTGGGTAGCCACACTGTCCTCATTCACCCCCCCCCCCCAACCTGGGTAGCCACACTGTCCTCATTCACCCCCCCCCCAACCTGGGTAGCCACACTGTCCTCATTTATCCCCCCCCGCCCAACCTGGGTAGCCACACTGTCCTCATCCCCCCCCCCAACCTGGGTAGCCACACTGTCCTCATCCCCCCCCCCAACCTGGGTAGCCACACTGTCCTCATTCACCCCCCCCCCCAACCTGGGTAGCCACACTGTCCTCACCCCCCCCCCCAACCTGGGTAGCCACACTGTCCTCATTCACCCCCCCCCCAACTTGGGTAGCCACACTGTCCTCATTCACCCCCCCCCCCAACCTGGGTAGCCACACTGTCCTCATCCCCCCCCCCAACCTGGGTAGCCACACTGTCCTCATTCACCCCCCCCCCCAACTTGGGTAGCCACACTGTCCTCATTCACCCCCCCCCCCAACCTGGGTAGCCACACTGTCCTCATCCCCCCCCCCCCCAACCTAGGTAGCCACACTGTCCTCATTCACCCCCCCCCCAACTTGGGTAGCCACACTGTCCTCATTCACCCCCCCCCCCCCCAACCTGGGTAGCCACACTGTCCTCATTCACCCCCCCCCCCCCAACCTGGGTAGCCACACTGTCCTCATTCATTCATCCCCCCCCCCCCAACCTGGGTAGCCACACTGTCCTCATCCCCCCCCCAACCTGGGTAGCCACACTGTCCTCATTCACCCCCCCCCCCCCCCCAACCTGGGTAGCCACACTGTCCTCATTCATTCATCCCCCCCCCAACCTGGGTAGCTACACTGTCCTCATCCCCCCCCCAACCTGGGTAGCCACACTGTCCTCATTCACCCCCCCCCCCCAACCTGGGTAGCCACACTGTCCTCATTCATCCCCCCCCCCCAACCTGGGTAGCCACACTGTCCTCATTAATTCCCCACCCCCCCAACCTGGGTAGCCACACTGTCCTCATTCATCCCCCCCCCCCCCCAACCTGGGTAGCCACACTGTCCTCATTCACCCCCCAACTGGGTAGCCACACTGTCCTCATTCACCCCCCAACTGGGTAGCCACACTGTCCTCATTCCCCAACCCCCCTTCTCCGGTAGCTACACTGGATATCTTGCATGGGGGGTTAATGAGGACAGTGTAATACAGCAGTGATGTAGCGTTTGGGACTTAAGAAAATCCCTTAAACACACGGCAGAAAACCACTTCCCGCTGCAGATTTATGTTCCTTGGCAGGTCCTGTATCTGTGCATTTGACCCCAGGGGGATCCGCGGCAGTCGTTCTGTTATGTGTGCGCATTGTCTGACCTTCCTTTAGTCTAATGCTCCATATTATAGTGGCAGGAGGAGAATGTACCTTCTTTGGACAGTGTAGACTTACGTTTTTGGCACAATTCTGGCTCACACATGATAAATGTGGTACAAAACATTGAAATCATTATTTTCCCTCAATTGTAGCTAGATTTTGGATGCATTTAGGTCATCATCCCCAGCGACCTTGTGACTGTAGTTTGGTAATGTCCTAGCGCTATGGAATCTGACGGCGCTATATAAATTATTATTGTTGGTGTTGTATAAGTGAGTAGAGCTCAGTGATCGTGATCCTGGACCGTGCAGTGTTCTGTGTCCGGCTGACCACACTGCTCATATCCGTCTATGATGCAAGGAGTCCCCACTTCCCCTTCTAAACAACAGTGCTGACAAAAAAAAATAGATTTTGTTAGGGGAATCAATTTGTAAGTTTTTTGGGGAGAGAGGGGAGGTGCTAAGAGAAATGTCCCTTTAACTTCAAAGCCACTTTTTATTGATCTGTTTGTTTCTAAAGGGGTTGCAAACTTTTAGAAAATATTTGTAGAGCTTTGTAATGAAAAGCTCTACAGTTTGATAATATAGTTATAATAATTTTTCTAGATCTCTGCTTGCTGTCATTCTATAGGAAGCTTCATAGTTTACTTCCTGTGGATATATACCGGTCCCTGGTCATGGGATGTCACACATGTGCAGGGCTCGTTATATCTCTGGTCATGTGATGTCACACAGGTGCATAGCTCAGTGTCTCCCCAGTCATGTGATGTCACACATGTGCATGGCTCGTTATGTCCCTGGCCATGTGATGTCACATAGGTGAATGGCTCGTTATCTCTCTGGTCATATGATGTCACACAGGTGCAGGGCTCGTTATCTCTCTGGTCATATGATGTCACACATGTGCATGGCTAGTTATGTCCCTGGCCATGTGATGTCACACAGGTGAATGGCTCGTTATCTCTCTGGTCATGTGATGTCACACAGGTGCACAGCTTTTTATATCCCTGGTCATGTGACGTCACACAGGTGAATGGCTCTAACAGAAAGTAATCAGTGATGTGTGATATATAATGAGCCATGCACCTGTGACATCGTATGACCATGAACCAGTGTTTATCCTTCCTATAGATTGACAACAAGCAGAGATCTAGAAAACTGTGGGAAATTCATACATAAAGTATACTGCAAAATTGTAGAACTTGTATTTACACAAATATCCGATTTGCTGAAAGTGTACAAGCCAATGAACAAATGCACAAGCCTTCCAGACCTAGTAATGGAGGTGGCTGTTTTATTATTTTACTCCCTGTTGATACATTGCAGACAGGGGCGTAGTAAGACTGCCCAGGGCTGTATGAATATTATAGCCCCTACAAGTCTGGAATCACTTCCTACATCTGGTTCTAGAATCAGCTTCTTGGGGAATGGAGGATGGGTCCCTTCTGCCGGTTTTCAGTCTGTGGGTCCAGGACCTTTGGAGGACCTTCAAAGGTCCTGAAATAGCTCTTGTGTATATGTGTATTGAGAGCAGGAACAGCTGTACAAGGATTCCATGGGTGAAGTTCCTCCTCAGTATAAATATTGGTGGGAGGTTTGGGTGGCTATTGGCCCCCTAGAAGGTTTGGCCCTCGGGCCACCACCCAAACTGCCTGTATTATCATCCACTATTGATTGGAGCATTGTCTACTGTGACATTATGGAGTTGGAGTGTATGACGTCTTGAGTAGACAAGGACTCCTCCGTATATATCTGGTGTACCCTCCCGGTGCCATACACTGTGCACTCTATGAAGAGACCTTAGTACTATGTGGGTGGAGTGTAGCATGATTTATTCAGGGTTATATGGAATTTCTTCCTTTTGATCCCAGTCTTCTGTGTGACAAAGGAAATATTATGTGAATGGACTTTTATTGTAACGTGATCAAACATCTTCAGCATGAAATGCATTCAGACATTGATAAACCTGTGTAGTCTCCTGGTGTCCATATATGAATAAGCATTGACCGGTTACATGTCCTATAATCCTCTGGATGATGAAGCGGAGCGCTAGAGCCTTGTTCCTCTCGTCAATCCTCGAGAGTTACCGGATAATACCGGATCAGTCTACATTGGGCAGATTTTGTTCTCCGATATCGGAAGTTGTGCAAACGAGTTGCAGCTACTCTGCTCGTCCTCAGTCTTTCGGTTGCCATTGTTTGAGGTTATGTGCGCGGCGATGGCTTGCATCTCCCCACCGTGGTTGGTGCGGTTCAGGACGACCCGTTCTGAAGTTTGGTTATTGGACTCCTTTGGTTCTATCTCATTGCAGTGGAACATCTGAAGCAGACACCTCCTGAACTGCAAAGAAATGGCATATTTACTACAGGCGATCCCCTACTTAAGAACACTCGACTTAAATACGACCCCTAGTTACAAACGGACCTCTGGATATTGGTAATTATTGTACTTTAGTCCCAGGCTACAATGATCAGCTATAACAGTTATCACAGGTGTCTGTAATGAAGCTTTAGTGTTAATCCTGATTCTCATGACAACCCAACATTTTTTAAAATCCAATTGTCATAGAGACCAAAAAAGTTTTGGCTGGGATTACAATGATAAAATATACAGTTCCGACTTACATACATTCAACTTAAGAACAAACCTACAGACCCTATCTTGTATGTAACCGAGGACTGCCTGTATTTGTCTGGGTACAATGATTATAACATAACAAGGCGGCGCCCCCTACTGCAGAGAGCACCCAGAAATAAGTTTTACAAACTTTTTAAGTTGAGGGGAAAAGTAAGGTAGGTATAGAGTGCAGCCTATTAAATGAATGAATCTAAATTTCTGTAATTTTCTGTAGATTACACACAAAACTAAATGAAAGGAAATCTACCATCAAAATGCATCATGATAAACGTCACGGTGCCTGGATCTATGAGTAATCTTCTTATATGTGTTATCCATGACCCCCTTCCTTCTAAAATCAACCTCTATAATTATGCAAATTAAAGGATATACACAGGATAGGGCCTAACTTGCTGAATGATGGGGGTCTCAGTGACAGATCACAAGAACTGGAGGTCCGACAGATTCCTAGGTACCGCCATCGAACCCCTTGTCGCTCCCGGAGATAAGTAGAGCTGACGGTACCTGGGACCCCATCAGACTCCCCTTTGTCATGATCTGTGGGGGTCTCATCACTGATTAGTGATCCTTGATTATCCTACTATCCTTGATTAGTAGGAAAACCTTATCGGAGTCCGTAGGGTGTTACCATGGAGGGGTGTCCCTGCAGGAATACAGGACTTTATTTTGTTTTCAACTTATCAAAAACTAAAATTTATAACTCTCTAGAACATGACACAGCACAGTAATAACTCTGTGGACAAGGTGAGTAGAACCCATCAATCATGTTCCTCATTGTTTAATTATCAGTATCCTAAGGGAAGTACCGGGTCAATACAGATCAATGAGAGCAGGTCCGGTATGTGATCTTGATTTCCTCCTTTCTGCTTGTCTAAGGAAGTAGATCAAGCAGTAACCATTTTAAAGGGGCTGTAGAAAATCATCTCCTCCTTTCTGTAACCTTTTAAGGAGGAAACAATAAGGCTTCCATGTTTTTTACTTCCCGCACTTCAAAAGCCACAACTTCTTTATATTTCCATCATACAGCTTGGGTTTGGCATTTGATATTCTGTTCAGTGTACAGCATTTTGCATTTATCCCAATTGCCCCTCATTTTTGTAATTTACGACTTTTATTGATGAGGTCCAAATAAGACCCCCCCCCCTTTAATCTGTATCAGAATACCAAATGTATATAGGTTAGGTTTCAATAAGCACCCTTGCGAATGTTATTGATACTTCATGTATTTTAGGACAGTAATCTGCATATTTAAATATTAAGGAGTTTCCCATCTGCAGGCAGCATGTTATAGAGCAAGAGGAGCTGAGTAGATTGTAATATACTGCCTGCAGATACAAATCTATGCACAATCTTCTCAGCTACTTTTACTTTGTACAGTCCTGTATATTGTAATCAGCTCTGCTCCTACTGCTCCATAACATGCTGCCAATAAATATGTAGGGCCGACATGAGTGAATACTGGGCATTTGGTAGGGCCGACATTAGGAGTGAATACTGGGCATTTGGCCATGGCCCCCTGTTCTACCCCTTGGTTGAATGCCCGGGTGAAGATGCTGATCATCGGTCTATCTCCTATAAACGTCTCCTATAGTCCCATATTACAGATACTACTGTGGGTTATTATTGTGTAGGGAGAGGGAGGTGCGAGGATGTGCATAAATAGCAGCCCGGAGAACTGGACATCTTGTCCCTGTTCTGCTAATTATTAGTTTCTTTTGTAGGTGATTCTGAGCATCGGGAACAAGATGAAGAGAAGCGGAGGTAAGTATTTGTAGGGTTTTTTAAAAAATGGTTTTGCAATGGTTGGTTTCCTTTAAGATTGGTAGACATAGGGGAGTCATGCAGCCGATCGGCCAACAAAGCAGCTGCATAGTAGATGAGGTTTACCTTGCATGGCATAAGGCAATTTATCAGTTTGCCTCCTGTAACCTAATTTGTGTATAATTCTCTACTACCTGGAAATAACAATAATTGTGCTGTTGTAGGATTGTACAGCACATTCTGCTGTTGCACCACAATGGGATAACACTAGGCACCAACAGCAAACAGACTAAGTCAAATCAACATTTGCCCTGGAAACTGAAGAACACGAAAATGAGTCCAGCGTGGAAGGCCGTCCATTTCATAAAAACATCCAACTTTATTCCAAGATGAAATATATCCAAAATTATTCTATATGGTAAAAAAAAACGCTTACTCCTCCATGAGCAAGCGTGTTGCACGACACCAGAAATGCGTCGACTGTTATGCTGCCGTTTTTTTAATTCTGTAAAGTGCAGTTTGTTATACAGGAAGCATTTTTAACTAAATTGAATAATTTTGGATATATATCATGTTGGAACAAAGTCGGATGTTTTTGTGAAATGGACGGCCTTCCACGCTGGATTCATTTTGGTGTTCTTCAGAGATTTCAACACGTTGGTCCATGCAAAAAGGCTGCTTACACAAACTGGTCTACAATGCCCTGGGATCTACCCTAGTAGCCTTTCAGGCTCATTAGCTTAGTTATAAAGTTTGTTAGAAGGAAGAGGCCATGGATAACACATACAAGAAGATAACTACAGTTTATCAGGATAGATTTTGAGGGAATCCTTTAAAGCTCAGTCTCCTCATTGAAAAAGATGGACATTACATTTGTTGGCCTCATGTTTCATCAGAGTTGCCCAGTGGAAGGCAGCAGAACTGTGACAAGGTCCAATTGTAGGTTATTAATCCAAGTGTATTAGAGAGATATTTTCACACTGCTGTGCTCTTGGCTCTCTGGCTTTGAGCTTACCAGTCCTTTCATTTTTATTCCACATTGTTTAAGTTGCTGCACCATTTACACAGAGCAAGGGTAGAGTTTTGTGGACAGTGAAAAGCAGAGATTTCATTGCATAGCAGTGTGAGGACACGCCCCCAGTTCAAAGTCCAGCTACAATTCTGGGACACAAATTCATTTTTTTCCCCACAGTTCAGCTGTTACTAAGAACATACACAAAGTTGATTTTAGATTACAAAGATCTCCAGGGCCAATAACTACGAGCCTTTGCTACCCAATTATTCACTTCAGTGGGATAGAGTGTAGTTCTTACTTACATATTAGGGCTATGAGTAACTTAATGGTTGTATGGCTGTATACAGTTCTTGTCACATAGATATGTCATGTTCTTAGAGATGTGTTATATTGAGTATATACTGTACCTGTTTGTTCATAAATACGTATATAATGGGATTATACATGGAAGCAGTTTTGGCAAAGAATGCTGGGATTGCCGAGAGACGCGGATCCAGCTCTATGGTGGGATGTGCCGTTACCAGGATGGAAAAGGCAGCGTATGGCGTCCAGCAGATGAGAAAAGCCAGAATCATTATTACAACCATCCGGGTGACTTCCTTCTCTGGTTTCCTAGTAGATCCTAGGCGGCTCTGAGTGTCTGATACCTATGGAGAGAGGACAATAGGTAATACATACATTTTTCTATACACCCCCATGGGTTTAGCTGTATGGGACCCCTCTTGTATGCTCGTCACAGTAGTGTTGTAGAAAATGTTAAACCACAACAATATGAGTAATGGCCGTTCATCAGGTAGCTATATCTGGGGTATCAAATTGGGTAAATCGTGTTGTCCCATGCTGTCAAGACAGTGTTCCCTAAATGGGTAACTTGGGCTTGAAACCAACTTGGTTCCCATGTTCACAGGGGAAGTGCCCATGTATCCCACATCCAAGGATGTAGCCATGATCAGGCCCTGAAAATGTTTGCCCCAATTTGATAAGTGCACTCATTAAATGGGTGATGGACCATGTGATGGACCTAGGAAATAGAGATTGACCTTTGGGAACATTCTCCATCTTCCAACCACAAGTTATTTTATAAATACACAATGGTTGAGGACTCCACTTTTTGGTATCTCTTAAGAAAGTAAGGCACTTGACAGATGGTTGGCACTGAACACATATATGGAGAGCCGCGAGTATAAGTCAACAGGGGTCACCAAATCTGTCCAAACCATCAGCTTTGGATCCCCAAGATAGGGAAGGATAGAGGGGTCCTGGTGCTACAGTCCCGTATCTTGGAGTCCAGCTGAACCTGAAAGGTCGCTCTGAACCCAACAATCATAAGGAAACCCATTAAATACTTTTTACGATAAAGTAGAAAAATCTGTAATCCAAGAGGCATCAAATAGAAAAATATGCCGAATGATACTAAATCTGAGACTACCTGGCTACTAAATACAGAAACCCAAACCCTTTGAATATTTTTACTGAACTGGGATCCGTTTCGGTCTTTCCCACATATGGATACAGACGTATTCTAGTAACTTCTCTGAGCCTACGATCACTTACCTTTCTCAGCTTTCTCATCAACTTTCCGTAAGACACAAATATGAGTAGCAGAGGTAGAACAAAGCACGTCATGAGGAATGTGATGATGTAGGTATGGTCTTCGATTTTGCCCGAATACCTGTGCCAAAATAACAGGAAACAAGGAATAAGTCAGTGACTAATAGGAGATTAAAAGAAAATAAAATAGGATTGCACGTTCTTTTTTTTTTTTTTTTTTTTTAAATTCAAGCAAACTGAGGTGGGCCATAAGAAAAAAACCTTTCACAACCTCCTTCGGCTACAACTCCATTAACAGGTGATGTTCCGCCTGTTTCTCCAGCCACCATTCCCGAGCATCAGTATAATTAGTTTTGGCACCCATTGTGCTAATAATGTTACGACCCGACAGTACAGATCCTAAATAGCAAATTGGTGCCAAAATTAATAGTACCGGAACAGTGGGGACTAGAGAATTACAACTGTGCCGAAAATAGTTAAGTGAATTAGTGAAAGGTCAAAACTCAGACCAAGATCCTAAAAACAGAGCCCCCATGGATGATAGTGCTGTGCTCAGTTAAAGATGGCTCTAGGTGTCTTTTTTTCTCATGTTTCACATAGCAGAGACCCAAGGTTATGGTTCATGATTGCAGACCACTCCAGTCACAGACCATAAACCCTTCCAATTCCAAAAGTTATACAGTTAAAACTTTTATCGCAAAATTGTCACCAGGAATGTCATTACAACTGGTGACAGGCTCGAGCATCCCGGGAAAAGGAAGAGGGGGCGACTGCTGCCTGTGTGTTCCTGTGGCAGTCTCCTCCACAGTCATCCAAGCAGTAATAGGTCATTTGAAAAACAGTCAGCTCTTGGCCGAGAGTGGTCGGCTCACTTAAACCTTGCCTGAATCTAGCAACCCTGGCCCTTTTCAAGTAAAAAGTGGGGTTGGGACTGGTGGCTTACCAAAGTTCAGGAGCCAGTAGAGCCATATTATTAGGCTCAGCTCACTACAGTATGAAGAGCCGGAATGCCCATCACTACTTCCAACACCCTCATTCATCACTGCTTTCTATCATGTGCATTGAGCAGGCAGGGGAGGGAGGGGGATGGTGTGGAGGAGAGGAAGAATGCATGAGGAGACACAGGCACACACTGGCTGCAGCTGATCCTTCACCGGGACTCATCACAAACTGCTGGCAAGGAGCCAGGTAATGTAAAAAAATATATATTCTAAACTACTGATGTAGAATGCTGACATAGGCATTCTTAAAATCAATAAAACACAGTTAACTGGAACCTGTCTCTAGGTTAAACTGACATTCCTGGTGACAGGTTCACTTTAAGGGTCTACTTTAAGGTAACTTCTTCCACCATGGTGATTGGAGGAGTGGTCACTACCCTGAGAAAGCCTTCCAAGGACTCCACAGCCTTCAATATACATAGGTTTATGGCAATTGTACACTATTACAGTATATATTACAAGCAAGTAGACCCTGGGTAGGAAATACATATATAAAATTACTTTTTATATGATTTTTTTTTTTTAAACATATTTGATCTTTAGAAATTGGGTGCACATTTCCAAAATGGAAAATATTTTGAACAAAAAGTATGATTTTCCTAACTGGGGACTCTGAATGCTATGAGTATATACTATATCCACTTACCCTGAATATAATCATAGAGCAATGATAATCTTCCAGTGACATGTCATTGGGGCACATTTACTTACCCAGCCCGGAGGGGATCCCGAAAGTGCATTGTCCGACGACAATGCACTGTGCCGCGATTCAAGAAGATCATGCGCCCGATATCCTGGATGTCACCCTTTCCCACTCAGGTCCGCCGGAGTTTACCATCTTCTTCCCCAGTGCATGTAAAGTGCTTGGCTTGCGACACAATTTTGAAGTTAAATCCTGCGGTTTATCCGAATCCGTTGGATCGTCCGACGCCCCCCCCCCCCCATTTCTGTCGCATGAGAGCCTGCGTGATTGCGCCAAAATCCGATCTCGTGCGCCAACAAAAAAACTTTTAAATCCCTGTCCCAGCGGCGCAAAACGGAAATAGTCAGGATGTCCGAAAGTGCGGTCAGCCCCTCTAAGAAACCATCTCTCTAAACAACTGTACGAAAATCACAGGAGAATCAAAATAGCCAGAAGACATGGACACTGCAGAGCCAGGCTAAACTGAGGAGGATGGCAAAGAAATTCCTGCACGTAAATAATCAAAATAGTAGGCAAAGTTGTTGCTTTAAATACTCCGGTCATGTAAAGTCAGAATTTAATTTTTTTTAAATTAATTCATGATATCCAAGACAATATCATGACCCGCTAGCAACAGGCTGCAAACCACAACACGTAGACGCAGAATATACTGTACACGTCGTGTGTGATAGGATCACTAAATAACATTGCTCAGCAAAGCTGTCCATCACATGACACACGTCCAGCCAGGATTAAGGCAAGGAAGAATTTTTGAGGACTTCAGTTAACACATCTTCTTTAGGCTTCCCGAGTAGGAACGCCCTAATTTCACCTACAGGGCGACTGATAAGTTTTGCATACAAATACAAACTTCCCCCAGCCATTATTATTCTGACAACATCACAGGTTAATGAAGAGCAGAGACTCAGTTATTGCAGCTCAGTGATAACAGGGACGGGGGATCCGAAGTGCAGCCCAACAGGGAACACACGTGGAGTAATGTCTTACACTCCCAATGTGATTATGACTATCTTCTTGTGGGATACGTTATTGCAGCTGGTATATACCTCCTGGTTGTATGCCCTTTGGGATACAGAGGCTCATCATGAAATTTAATGTTTGGAGCATCATATTTTTGATATTTTGACTACCAACTAACACCGCACTAGTAATATCCAATTTATAGACCGTGTGAGACACGAGTTTTAGAACAATTATCTATACAAAAATAGAAAGGTGCCGCTCTGGAGGCAGCAAAAAGGTCACTGCCTGCAGCAGAATTGGCACACTCATCTGCTGCTGCGGCCATTCCTTTAGGCTCTGTTCACACTGGTGTCAAATATTCCCATTTAATAGGATTTATGATAAATTGAAAAAAATCCTATATGTAGGTGTAAATTTTCCTGTTTCGATCTATTTACTTACAATGGGTTAATCAAGACTCTGCTACACTGCACAAAGGGGGAAAATTAAACAGAATACCACCAGTGTCCCAGATTTAGCAGGAAAGTCCAGATTTTCTGTTCTGGTCAAAAGGATTCTAACGGTAAAGCTTGGAATTGGCAAATAAGAAGTATCACATCCTCCCCCAGGATTTTTTTTTTATTTTTTTTTTTGGGGGGGGGGGGTGTCTACATAAAGAGGGGCTGTATTAGTAGGAGTTAGGACAATATAAGCAAAGGAGGACAAAATAAGTGCCACAAGGGCATTGTACAGACAGGGTGCATTAAACAATGGAGGCCGCTAGGGGCGAAGTTCAGCTTAGAGGGGAGTTTACTAACCCCCCAAACACTATAATCTGTTGGCAGAATTAATGAAAAAAATGCACAGATTCCAAATATCACCTTTTGTCCATTATATAGTTTCCAAGAAATTCCCAACTTAATCCGTATGCTAATTAGGCAAGGTTATTGCCACCTTAACCACCACTTCTTCATCAGATAAGCAAGAGATTTGCCTTGTTAAAAGTGTGGGCGACTCTGAAGAGAAGGGGAGTGGTCCAGGCAAGAATAGAAGTACTCGATGTGCTAAGGACATGATGAGCTTGTTGTATCAACTGCTCATTAGCATATGGATTAAAATCAGAATTTCTCAGAAATTGTAGTAAACTTTTATTTCTGTCCATTATGCAAATAAAAGACAAGGTGGAGGAAGTTGACAACATTTAAGCTAAAGAAAAAGAAAATCTATCATCAAAATCAAGCAGACATCATAGATCCGGACACTGTGACTGTGGTAATCTTCTTATATTCATTATCCATGGCCCACTTCCTTCTGAAATAAACTTTTGAAAAAATTATCCTAATGAACCTGAGAGGCTCTGGTGGGTGTTTCCAGAGCCCCTTAGTGATGTCTTTTCACAAGCTGTTACAATGAGTAGAACATGTCTCTCCCTCTGCCTGTGTAATCTAGCAGCAGAAGGAAGTGGAGGGGGAGGGGGGACCTGCTTTGAAAATCAGTCACTGAGCGGCTCTGGAAACACCATAATTTTAATAGTTGATGTTAGAAGGCAGGAAGCCATGGATAGTAAATATAAGATTACTCATAGATCCAGGCACTGTGACTGTGGTAATGTCCCTGGTTTAGCAGGATGGATTTTCATGGTGTATTTCCCTTTATCTGCAATGGTCAGATGTTGTATATAATAATCTGTGAACGCATCATTCATGTGTCAGGTCTTGGCACACAGCAACCTGCTATAGTACTAATCATGGGACGTGATGGTGCCACGATGGTGAGCGGCAGTAGCTCCCTCTCTGTGCGAGACTGGCGCTGTGAGAGGGGGGAAAAACATCTGTTCAGTTCGCATTCACAGTACAACTCAGTAAAAAAAAAAAAACAAAAAAAAAAAACTTTTAACGGTGCAGTTAAGACTCGGCTTTAACATTTACCCAGTCCATATACAGAAGTTTATCCATAGATGTTGTAGAATCATCAGAAACCACTTAAAATGCTACTGTATTACACTGCGGATTTGCCACATAAAATCTCAGCTATGCAGTTACCCTAAAGCAGTGATGGTGAAGCTTTTTGAGACCGAGTGCCCAAACTACATCCAAACCCACTTATTTAAATAGAAAGTGCCAACGTGGCAATTTAAGCAGTAACATGTTGCTACCTGTTTTGTCACAGCTTTTGTATTGGCGACCTGAGGACACCAATACAGTTGAAAGAAAGAGGAGAAAATCAGATTATCATTGTAGCTGCCTTTCAGTGTACCCTGAAGAGGAAGAATCGCGGGACCCAGAGCTCCAATAATAACGCAGCCTTGTCTGCACCTCCTTGGTCCTCCTGTAGTCCTGGGCAGCTAACGATGTGTAGTTTTAAAATAGCCCTGATCACAGCACATCCTGGGTGGCCATGGACTGCAGGAGGAGGTTTTTAGTCCTGTCCGGAAATTTTGTGCTGGGGTGATAGCCTGGGTGCCCACAGAGAGTGCTCAGAGTGCCACCTCTGGCACCCGTGCCACAGCTTCGCCACCACTGCCCTAAAGCTTGTAAAAGGAAATGGAAATTTAATTCCAATTCTCCCATTGTGGTGGGCTCGGGGGTTATCACATATGTCATATGTACAGGTAGAGTGTAGTGTAATGTTAAAGGGCTACTGCGTTGCGCCAGAAGCAGGTCACAAGGCGATCGGATGACCTTGGCGTTCTGATTAGGGTGGTCCTAGATGAGACAACCCCTTTAACTAAGGGATAACGTCTAACCCTACGCCTCACGTCATGTATCTTACGATACGATTTAGGCTGCACCTTCCTATTCTACTTTCGGTCAAGCATCCAAAATCAGAAAAGCTAAAACTGCCTATAACTTATTTCTACACTTCCCATTTCTCCAGTGTAACAAGGTTATCCCCGATCCAGACGCATCCATTAAAAATACACAAGGACAAAATAACAGATGGGACCCAACAATGTTCTCAATTGTGCAGGACCGGAAACGGTCAGTGGGGGGAGGGGGGGCACTAGTTTTAGAGGAACTAAACTTCTGAAGACATTTCTTTTTATTCCAGAAATTACGGAGGAGAAGATGACAATAGTTGACTTGGACAATGTACAGGCAGTCCCCGGGTTACATACAGGATAGGTGCTTTAGGTTTGCATAATTTTTTTTAAAGTTTTTTTGTTTTGTTTTTTTTGTAAAAACCAGAGCATAAGTTGCTAAAAGAAGAGCGGATCCTGCCGGAGAGGACACACCAGTATGTCAGTGTGCTTGGTTTACATCCTTCATTCTGGTAGTAGATAAGTGCGCTAAATAATGGATTGTATTAATAAAATGATTTATTACCAAAAACAAAAAAAAAAAAAAAAAACAAGTTTACTAAAGTCGCTTTTTTTGATCACTAGAATAATTTTAATGGCTTAAGGTGGATGTGGAGTTTTATTTCTATATTTAAAAAAGTACTTAACCTTTTTTTGAATTCTGTCCAAGTAGGGAACAAGATGGGAGCAATAGTGTGGTTGTTTTTATAATATTCCATTATGACTGTCAACATAAAGCGTAAGGGTTTAACTACCAGGGAAGAGAGGGGGAGGGGGAGACATTGTAACAGCATAGAGGGGCTCTGGTAACTCCTTTGGCCCCTTGTGCTTCATTAGCATAATCTTAAAGGTTGATTTTTAGAAGGCAGGAGGCCAGGGATAACACATATAATAAGATTACCACAGTGCCTGTATCTATGAGTAATGCCCCTGGCAGAGGTCGCACTAACGCCTCACCACGTGTCATAGACGCGTGATTAGGCGCCATTACCCCCCAAAATAATTGCCATGCGTAAAGATACGCTTGGCAATTATTCCGTGTAGCGCGCAGGCTGAGCGGCCAAGCGCACGCAGCAAATGAGGGGAATGTCAGTAGCGATCGCAGCGCGCGCCGGGCCGCTCAGCAGGATGCGGAGATGTGTGGGATTTGTGAGCGCTGACCCCGCGATGCTGCTGTTCAAGGTCTCGATGCCCGCAGTAGTGGCCAGCGGTTATGTGATCCCGGCGGGACCTGAGAGAAGTGCCGGGTGAGTGTGAGCCGCGGCCGTGGGTACACTGCACTCTGTGTATGCGCTGGGTGAGTGTGTGCTGCGTGTGTCTGCCATGTGCTGTGAGTGTGTGCTGTGCGAGTGAGTGAGTGAATGCTGTGCACTGTGAGTGTTCCATGCGCTGTGTGAGTGTGTGTGTGCTCTGCACTGTGTGAGTGTGTGGTGAGTGTGTGCTATGCGAGGGAGTGAGTGAATGCTGTGCACTGTGAGTGTGTGTGTGTGTGTGTGTGTGGTGAGTGTGTGCCATGCGCTGTGTGGTGTGTGTGTGGTAAGTGTGTGCTGTGCACTGTGAGGTGTGCGAGGGAGTGAGTGAATGCTGTGCACTGTGAGTGTGTGCTGTGCACTGTGAGTGTGCTATGTGCTGTGCGCGGGAGGGAGTGAGTGTGCGCGGGAGGGAGTGAGTGTGCGCGGGAGGGAGTGAGTGTGCGCTGTGCGCGGGAGGGAGTGAGTGTGCGCTGTGCGAGGGAGGGAGTGAGTGTGCGCTGTGCGAGGGAGGGAGTGAGTGTGCGCTGTGCGAGGGAGGGAGGGAGTGAGGGAGTGTGCGAGTGTGTGTGTGTGTGTTGTGCGCGGTGAGCAGACAGGTGATTTTTTATTTTTTTTAAATAGCGTCTATTAACATTATATACGGCTATTGTATATTATTTAGTTATATGTATTACCGAAATTTTCATACTCCTCCTCGACTAAAAATACTCCTCAAAAATAGTAAGAGGAGTATTTTTACCCTTTGGGAAAAATGTTAGTGCGACCTCTGGCCCCATATTAAAGGAAATCTACCGAGTCCAAATACAAAGGCTCTCACTAGCGCCACCTATAGGTCACTACCCTGTACACCAATGTTGAAATAAGTGGAGAGTCTTCGACATGACGCCAGCATCTAGCACTGACTACAGTACTGCAGCTCACAACAATACAAAGCATCCCAGACTTTCGTTATCACTTTATAAGTGGAGACAATTACAGGAAGACTGGAGGAGATGTGTGAGAACACAATACTCTACAAACTTCTCCAACCATCGCACATTCCACATAATAGAAGCCATTTCATTGTGCCGCGCTGTGTAGTTCCATTCTACTCTAGCCACAAAACCCGAGGACGGCCGCTCCAAATCTGCTCGTATTCTCTCCGAGGATCCTGCCAAGCCGGGATATCTCCGCTCCCACTCCACACACCTGACAGTAGGAGACTTCCATGTACTAGAGCCCATTCCCCGGGAGACTTTCACCCCCAGCTTAGGAGCGTGACCTCTTGTTTTAACACTTTCCTTCCTCTTGTCCAACCTCCCACCTTCCCAGATCTACGGAATTCCTGGATGATCCGTCCAGCATTCATCTTACACATAGATACAACACTGCTCCCTGATACAGACGGTCCCCTACTTAAGGACACCAGACTTACAGACGGCCTCTAGTTAAAGACAGACCCTCTCTGCCCACTCTGACCTCTGGTGACCTCTCTGGATGTTACTATAGTCCCAGACTGCAATGATCAGCTGTAAGATGTCTGTAATGAAGCTTTATTCGTAATCCTTAGTCCCATTACAGCAAAAAAAATTACATTACAGAAATAAACTTCTATTGTCACCGGGGCAAAAATTTGTCTGGATTTACAATGATAAAATATACAGTTTCGACTTACATACAAATTTAACTTGGGCTCTATAGGTTTGTTGTTATCTTGCATGTAACCTGGGGACTGCCTATATTCTACTGCTGTGCTTAGAGACATAAATATTCTGGAATGACGGAGCAGAATGTGGCTTTCTAGTCTTCACCGTAGAAACCCCAAACCTCCAATAACTATTCGTCGTCAGAAGTCATAATTGGACAGATGCGGATCAGAGAGCGCAGTCACAATGATAAAAGGACGTTTAGTATTGATGCTGCTGAGAAAACTAATGAGATTTCCGAAATCGCTAAAGTTCTCTCAGGTTTAGGGTAACTGCACACATCGATATTACAGTCGCTGAATTTTATATCATAGGAACAGCTGTGTCTTAGCTTGAATTTGGTTTAAGATTCAGTCCACAACCAAACCCCGGGGTGGCCGCGTATAGAGGATAAACATAGGAAAACATAACACAAAATCGTTTAGTGAAAAGCTACTCATCTGCTGACATATACACTCACCGGCCACTTTATTAGGTACACCATGCTAGTAACGGGTTGGACCCCCTTTTGCCTTCAGAACTGCCTCAATTCTTTGTGACATAGATTCAACAAGGTGCTGGAAGCATTCCTCAGAGATTTTGGTCCATATTGACATGATGGCATCACACAGTTGCCGCAGATTTGTCGGCTGCACATCCATGATGCGAATCTCCCGTTCCACCACATCCCAAAGATGCTCTATTGGATTGAGATCTGGTGACTGTGGAGGCCATTTGAGTCCAGTGAACTCATTGTCATGTTCAAGAAACCAGTCTGAGATGATTCCAGCTTTATGACATGGCGCATTATCCTGCTGAAAGTAGCCATCAGATGTTGGGTACATTGTGGTCATAAAGGGATGGACATGGTCAGCAACAATACTCAGGTAGGCTGTGGTGTTGCAATAATGCTCAATTGGTATCAAGGGGCACAAAGAGTGCCAAGAAAATATTCGCCACACCATGACACCACCACCAACAACCTGAACCGTTGATACAAGGCAGGATGGATCCATGCTTTCATGTTGTTGATGCCAAGTTCTGACCCTACCATCCGAATGTCGCAGCAGAAATCGAGACTCATCAGACCAGACAACGTTTTTCCAATCTTCTACTATCCAATTTCGATGAGCTTGTGCAAATTGTAGCCTCAGTTTCCTGTTCTTAGCTGAAAGGAGTGGCACCCGGTGTGGTCTTCTGCTGCTGTAGCCCATCTGCCTCAAAGTTCGCCGTACTGTGCGTTCAGAGATGCTCTTCTGCCTACCTTGGTTGTAATTTGGCGATTTGAGTCACTGTTGCCTTTCTATCAGCTTGAACCAGTCTGCCCATTCTCCTCTGACCTCTGGCATCAACAAGGCATTTCTGCCCACAGAACTGCCGCTCACTGGATGTTTTTTCCTTTTCGGACCATTCTCTGTAAACCCTAGAGATGGTTGTGCGTGAAAATCCCAGTAGATCAGCAGTTTCTGAAATACTCAGACCAGCCCTTCTGGCACCAACAACCATGCCACGTTCAAAGGCACTCAAATCACCTTTCTTCCCCATACTGATGCTCGGTTCGGACTGCAGGAGATTGTCTTGACCATGTCTACATGCCTAAATGCACTGAGTTGCCGCCATGTGATTGGCTGATTAGAAATGAAGTGTTAACGAGCAGTTGGACAGGTGTACCTAATAAAGTGGCCGGTGAGTGTATATGGGAAGGAGGACACTTCTACAGGGGGGCAAGAGTCCCAGGACACCTATTATTTCAGAAACTAAATAGAAAATGTAATATTTGATACCCCAGCAGGTAATGGGTAAGGGGGGGAAATGTCCAGAACACGCTGCCATCTTTAAAGTCACCATATTGGGTTATGTTCAAGTTGTTCCCAACCAGAATCGTCTCAGAAATCAATTTTCACAATCAGATCTGTAACATCTCTTGTGGTTCAAAAAGTTATCAACACAGAGATTCTCCATAACTTCTAATGTGGGTTTATAACAATTGGATCCCGCACCTTTAGCTTGGTGTTCAGCACCAAGGACAACAAATCACACAGCTGTGTGCAACACCCCTGCCAAAGCATAGGCTAGGTGGTTGTTGCGAATAGCGCCTTCTCCTTGTCTAGAGCTATCCAGTGAGCCTGCACAACTCACTCAGAAGCTACAGTCCTGATACAGATGCAATTACAAAGCTTAAGTCACATGTGAAATGTTAGTAACCAATTATATCCTTTGTGCCATTGTAAAGCAAGCTGGAAGCTGATTGGAGAGTGTTGCCATCTGACCAGATGAGTAAAAAAAAAAAAACCCTGGTGGGTGGGAGCACAAGGTAATAAGCAGGTCCAGTGTGCAGCTCCTGCAGAGCTGCCATCCAGGCACACTGCCAGGAAGAAGAGGTGCCTCAGGCAGACGTCTACTGTCCGGTCTCTGCTCCATTTACCAGCCCAGTCTGAAGCTACTCTCAGGCTGTGAGCAACCCTTCCTGCGGACCAGCTATCTCCCACCACCTTTCCAGCTTTGCTGAACTTGCTGCTGATGTTAGGCTGTTGCCTACTGTGGAAGTTACAATAAAGAACTGTTCATTGATTTGCACAATGTGCCTCCCTGCTTCACCATCACTGGCTCTATACCCTCCATAATATACACCTCAGGGGTTGCCCCAGGGAGAAACCTCCTTCATAACCCTCTCCCTCCACTTTTCTTGCACACACCACCTGCTGGAGACCTGCCAGGATGTAGGCCCGTCCATCAGACCCAATACCATAGCATGCCCAAGGCCGCATAAGCCAGGCACTCAGGTATTCTGGGCCCCGGCTTGTCTGAAGAAAGGCTAGGCCCTGGTGGGGGATGTTGCAAGTAGCGTCACAGGGAACGTGCCTAAAGGTTGTTAGATTTTCATTATTTAACAACAAAGAAAGTTGGTTTGTGGAAATCAGTTTGAGACATTTATGATCTTCCTTAATATATTACATGATCACCTTCCCATTGTAAAAACTTGACCTCCATCCAAGATTGCGGTCATGCACTTGACGTGGCCTAAAAGATAGATCCCCCTCATTACTTGCTGGGTATCAGATATGTCATTTCTTTTTGGTATCTGAAATGTTCGGGGACTTTGACTATTTCTATATCACTCTTAAAGGAAACCTACCACTTGAAGTGGCAGGTTTCCGATGGCAATACCGGGCACCAGCTCAGGGTGAGCTGGTGCCGGAGCTTATTTTAGTTAGTGTTTTAAACCGCGTTATCGCGGTTTAAAACACTTTTTAAACTTTATAGCCGGCGCAGGCAGGTACGCGCTCGGCGCTTACCATGCACGCGGCTCTCATTCACTTCCTATGTAGCCGCGGGCACGGTAAGCGCCGAGCGCGTACCTGCCTGCGCTGGCTATAACGTTTAAAAAGTGTTTTAAACCACGATACCACGGTTTAAAACACTAACAAAAATAAGCTCCGGCACCAGCTCACCCTGAGCTGGTGCCCGGTATTGCCATCGGAAACCTGCCACTACAAGTGGTAGGTTTACTTTAAGTCTCATTCACACTGACCAGATCCCAGGGCTGGGGGAGGGGTCACCGCTCTTCACCCATCTCCCCTCCATAGACAGACGAGCCACCATGCCACAAATCTGCCAAAGTATAGAACAAGTCCTATGCCGACTCTGTCCCGGGCGGTGATGCACCATGTGCTCACCGCGCCATGACCGGAAGCCATAGAAATCATGTGACCTGATCACGGCCCCCATAGCGGCTGTGTGAATGTAGCCTTAGAAAGATTCCCTTCACTGGAAGAGGAACACAGTGATAAAAGTTCTTTGTGGAGCATCAAACTGCAGTGCACAATGTATATACACTGAGGAAGTATCCGCTGCTCTCCATCTAATATGTGTTATTGTAAAATGTGGCAAAACACTTAAATTAAACATCTGCCAGCAAATAGAAGTCGATGTACCAGATTTAATCCCTGATTGACATGTGACATATTAGTACATAACACGTCGGCAGCGGGTGTTTGAAGAGGGCTCACAGGCTGAGCCCTCTCCATAGAAGGTGAGTGTTTGCTGCATACTACAGCACACACCCACCAGTAACACCAGGGATTGGTGCTAGCACCAATCAGGTGTTAACCCTCCGATCGGTACCGGCAAAATAACAAGTGGGCGCTGTCATATTGGCTTGGGTCATCGTTCCCTGTGACGTCATCTTGGAGCAGCGATCTGGTACCATGGGAGCCTCGGGTCATACAAAGGCTATGATTTTAGCACATCTATTGTATGATGTGTGAAAGTGTGATTTGCACATTGTAATATGTCAGTATGTCAGAATATGCTAGGATCAATCAGACAACCCAGGGTACGCTAGGGGTTTGAACAATGGTGAAAAAATAAAAAAAATATATATATTAAAAAATAAAAAGTAAAAATCACCTCTTTTCGGTAAAGCTAATATAAATAAAAACAGTAAAAATAATAAACATGTTAGGTATCGTCACATCCCAAAATGTCCGATCTATCAAATTATAATGACTGTTATTCCCAGCGTAACCCCCTAATGGGAAATGGCGCCCAAACTTGAAAATGCCACTTTTTTGCCATTTTCTGCTAAAATTTTATGAAAAGTGATCAAAAAGCCGTGCATTCCTCAAATTAGTTAGCATTGAAAGTGCCGTCTCACAAAAAATGACCCCCCCCCAGCTCTGTACACTGAAGTATGAAAACATAATTAGCGCCTGAAGATGGCAAAATTAAGAAAAAAAAATTTTGTACAGGTTTTAATTTTTGTAAATGCATGAAAACATTATAAAACCTATATAAATTTAGTACCCAGTAATCGTACCGACCCAAAGAATAAAGTAGACACTTCATTTGGGGCGTACAGTGAAATCCGTAAAATCCAAGCCCTCAAGGAAAAAAAGGTGCAAATGCATTTTTTCACCCATTTCACAGGATTTGGAATTTTTTTCCTGCTTCCCAGTACACAGCATGGAATATTAAATATCATCACTATGAAGTGCAATTTGTTACGGAAAAAACAAGCCCTCACACAGTTCACACGTCAAGTTAGTAAGAGATGTGGAAAAAGGTGGCAAAAATCTACACTTCCATAGTAAGGGTTAAAGCCATTTACTGAATTGTGAATTAATAAAATACTAGGGGGGATTAGGGGATTAACGAACTAGAGAAGGAAATATGCAGGAGACATGACTTGGAAATAATTCTACATACAGACGGCCTCCAGCACTGTGTATAATACAGCTAATACCATATACATGGCTAGTAGGGTCTACACGTGAACGATCATACACCGTCTGGGCTGTATCCATAACTACTGTACACACATACAATGAGCTGTCCAAACATCTGAGCTGGGACTTTAGAGACCGATTAGAGAAAAGGAGAACATCTCCATTACTGGAACATACAGGGCATCAGCCAAGTCCGTACAGTTCAGCCTTGACTAGTGCCCCCCAAATCTGGTGGGTAGAATATGCCGACATCTGTTCCCGGTTCCTGAGCACATCGGTACTTTTAGTTTTGGCACTTTGTCGTCTATTTTGAATCTCCATATCTTTTGTGAAATTGGTCATCCTGGGCCGCAGTAGATTACCAATTAGTGCCCGGCTGACGGAAGGAATGTTGGGGGCAAAGAAACTGTCCGAAGAATAAAGCTGCACCTATAAGGGTACGGTCACACCTACCAATAGCGTTGCGCTTGTAAACAGGGAAATGGATGGGTGCGTGCCTCGGCCCAAATGCATTTGTGTTTGCAGTGAAACGCATGCAATCGGTAAGCAACTGCATGTGTTTCACTGGCAAGACCGAGGCACGGCTCCCCTGCACTGGCGGTAAGTGTGACTGTACCCTAGAAGGATGGAACGAGTTGGTGGAAGTGGTGAAATGTCCTCGAAAGGAGAACTTATTTCCCATAAAAGAAACAAAATTCTTTCACACTAGTGGTCGCATCAACCCCTAGGTACACAGCAGCTTCTGTGAAAGTTACATCCAAAATAATGGGGCACATTTACTTATTCGGTCCATTCGCAATCCAGCGGCGCATTCTCCGACGAGGATTCAGGTCTTCCGGCCGATATCCACTAGGTGTCGCTGCTGCCCCGAGGTCCGCTGGAGTTCACTATCCTCTTCCTAGTACATGTAAGGGTGGCGACACAATCCGATCGTGTGCGCCAAAAACCCGGGGCAATTCGGCGCAAAACGGAAAAATTTAGACCGACAGAAAAACGCAATTCGGACCCTTAGTAAACGTGCCCCAATGGACTCCAACATCGGAGCTCACCACAAGTTTCACTTTCTACAAAAAAAAAAAATCTGTAAATCACTATTTTCCACAGAGACTCAAAGTAAGAGACAGCGGAATCCATTATGTTGGTCTCAATTACCTGCTAAGTGGACTGTTTAATTAATATCCAATAAGTTTTCGCAAACCCTATGGGCTTAAGACCAGAGTCCCGAATCCAATCTTCTAAAGCATTGTCTATGTGTCTGACTCTACATCTAACTAGTGGAGACTATAGTGGAGAACATCTCTAGAGAAAACCTGATTTATTGATACATTAGCAAGAATTCTTGTCAAGCTGCAATCTCCTGCTAGAACCATGGACTAATGAATACTGGGGAATGTTATGTCCACCATCTTCAGCCCTGAGCCCTCGTAGGACCTGCATCTGTCATTTACTCTGGTCACGTAGTCTCCACACTACAAGCAAAGGTCAAAATGTTAAATCTTTCATCAGCAAGTGGGATCTTATCCTGTTTACACCTGGAAGGAGCTTGTGGACTACGAACCGGTCTGTGAACATAATGGTCCAAGCTACAGAATGCAGCTGAAGGATGAGATACTCTTGGGCTACAATCACATGGAAGTATTTAGGTCAGTATTTAGCATCAGTGTGTGTAAGCCTAATCCACACGGAGAAAAAGTGATGAATATTCTACACATTCCACCCATTCCTCTATTGGCTCTTAAACAACCCCACTGCCAGGACCTTATGATAGAACATGTCCCGGCAGGGAGATTGCTCATGGACAGATAGAGATCACGTGACCCTCCATCTGCGTCCATTTTATGGACAGTAATGTCTGGCTGATGAGGTAAAAGACAGGAGGCTTCACTTTACATATCAAGAAAGTGGAACAGAACTATTACTGGATGTATATTGATAAATTACCTAATATCCTGCACCCCCCCACACTTACACACCCATTACTTAAAAACATGAAGAGCTCTGTTCTCTGAGCTGCCCCCTGCTCCCTTTGTAGTTTCACCCAGCAAGGTCATACAGCCATCAGCAAAGGGAAGGGTTTGCGGAGCAGCCCAATGTAGAGAACAGGAAGCTCTTCAGGATGAAGCACCTCCCTAAGTAGCACTTGCAGAGCTGCCGCCTAGAGTGAAAAGTTTGTTTTTCACAGCCCTGCTGCTCAATTGTGATTAACATCTCTCCACTTCTAATACCGAATACCGTCTGCTGTGATTAAAAACTGCTGCTAGACTCCATTAAAGTTCACCCTTAGGGACTTCCTTAACAATCAGTCTAACAAATCTAATCTACAGTTGACATAAAACTGGATTGAATTGCCACAGAAATGAAATGACAAAGTTCCCTTAATAACAAATTGCAAAACAAAAAGGAAAAAGTGTCTTAAGACCATCAGAGAGGCGAATCAGAAAGTTTTAAAAGTAAAAAGTTTGAAACGTTAAGTAAAAAGAATGAAAAAAAACCCTGACGAGGACCCATCATAAGAGTAAAGTGGTTAAAGCCTCGTCTGTGAACTCCAGACAGAACCGTTCTGTTCTACCTTCGCACAATGCAGATAAATTCAGCCCCTGTCACACGTAATCAGCAGATGGGAAATGTTCTGATCAAGTCTTCACCGACGATGTGAATAGAACCCTTAAGTATTGTGAATACGGTAATGAGTAGTCCTTACAATACACTACCGGGGCAGGTAGTCCTTAATGGTGGTTTTTCATTTAAAAAAATGGCCTTTAACTCCCCAGGAACTGAAGAAACTGGGAAAAAAAACAATTACCACCGAAATCAGGGGTGTAACAGTGGTAGCAGCCACTATGGGGCCCACAGTGTCAGGGGGGCCCCCGTCATCTGACCCGACAGAATGGAGGATGCGCATCATTAAATACATATTATGCTGCACATTGTATAGCACAAGATGTATATAACATATAAGTGACTTCTATATGGTGTATATGTGTGTATATGGTGTGTGGATATATCGTATGTGTGTATATATGCTGCATGTACAAACAAATAGAGCAGACCCAATTAAACTGCAGTGGATTCAAAATCACATAAGGAGGGTCTTCCCACACATCCACCACACATACGGTATATACATACACCATATACACCTCCACCACACATGCAGACACCATATACACATACAGCTTATATACACACATACGGTATATACATACACCATATACACCTCCACCACACATGCAGACACCATATACACATACAGCTTATATACACACATACGGTATATACATACACCATATACACCTCCACCACACATGCAGACACCATATACACATACAGCTTATATACACACATAGGGTATATACATACACCATATACAGCTCCACCACACATGCAGACACCATATACACATACAGCTTATATACACACATAGGGTATATACATACACCATATACACCTCCACCACACATGCAGACACCATATACACACATACGGTATATACATAGTCAATATACACCTCCACCACACATGCAGACACCATATACACACATACGGTATATACATACACCATATACAGCTCCACCACACATGCAGACACCATATACACATACAGCTTATATACACACATACGGTATATACATACACCATATACACCTCCACCACACATGCAGACACCATATACACATACAGCTTATATACACACATACGGTATATACATACACCATATACACCTCCACCACACATGCAGACACCATATACACATACAGCTTATATACACACATACGGTATATACATACACCATATACACCTCCACCACACATGCAGACACCATATACACATACAGCTTATATACACACATACGGTATATACATACACCATATACACCTCCACCACACATGCAGACACCATATACACATACAGCTTATATACACACATAGGGTATATACATACACCATATACACCTCCACCACACATGCAGACACCATATACACACATACGGTATATACATAGTCAATATACACCTCCACCACACATGCAGACACCATATACACACATACGGTATATACATACACCATATACAGCTCCACCACACATGCAGACACCATATACACATACAGCTTATATACACACATACGGTATATACATACACCATATACACCTCCACCACACATGCAGACACCATATACACATACAGCTTATATACACACATACGGTATATACATACACCATATACACCTCCACCACACATGCAGACACCATATACACATACAGCTTATATACACACATACGGTATATACATACACCATATACACCTCCACCACACATGCAGACACCATATACACATACAGCTTATATACACACATACGGTATATACATACACCATATACACCTCCACCACACATGCAGACACCATATACACATACAGCTTATATACACACATACGGTATATACATACACCATATACACCTCCACCACACATGCAGACAATCAGATATCCCCAAAAACACTTCATGTGATGCAAAATATCTTTCTTTATCAAAGCATTTGTATACAAAATGACACATACCAAAAACTGATTCTGTGCATGAATGTAAAGTCCATTAGTGGTCCTTCAAAAGTCCATTAGACTGTACAGCAATCCACTCCAAACATGAGATTGTTGCGTGCTCACGCCTGCTAAGTTTCGGAAGTCCTCCCCCTTTCTCAAGATTTTTGAAGGACCACTAATGGACTTTACCTTCATGCACAGAATCAGTTTTTGGTATGTGTCATTTTGTATACAAATGCTTTGATAAAGAAAGATATTTTGCATCACGTGTAGTGTTTTTGTGGATATCTGATGTCTGCATATATATGCTGTATGTGTATATGGTGTATGGGGTGTGTATGTACTGTATGTGTGTATACATAGCTCTCTACTGCCGGGACAGTCCCGTTTTTTTTTACCTCTGCCCCGCGTCACGGGCAGCTGGTAGATTGTCATAGATTGTGATATCCTGTATATATGGGCACAGTACTACTCCTCCTATCCTGTATATATGGGCACAGTACTACTCCTCCTATCCTGTATATATGGGCACAGTACTACTCCTCCTATCCTGTATATATGGGCACAGTACTACTCCTCCTATCCTGTATAAATGGGCACAGTACTACTCCTCCTATCCTGTATATATGGGCACAGTACTACTCCTCCTATCCTGTGTATATGGGCACAGTACTACTCCTCCTATCCTGTATATATGGGCACAGTACTACTCCTCCTATCCTGTATATATGGGCACAGTACTACTCCTCCTATCCTGTGTATATGGGCACAGTACTGCTCCTCCTATCCTGTATATATGGGCACAGTACTACTCCTCCTATCCTGTATATATGGGCACAGTACTACTCCTCCTATCCTGTGTATATGGGCACAGTCAGGGGCGGACTGCCCATTGTACCCACCGGGTACTCCCTCCTTACAATTTTTGATTTAATGTATAGTACCTGCATCGTACGATCGTATGATGCAGTTACTATTGATTAGTGCACAGACGCAGCGCAGCACCGCTGCTTCTGCGTCTGTGTGTACAAGCAGCTACACAGGTCGCGCAATCGACGTCATTGCGCGACCTGTGTAGCGTGGAGGAGGCTGACACTCACCGGCTGTCAGCTCTCCGGCCCTCCCTGCAGCTCCGCGGCTTGGTGTAAGAGGCGCGGAGCAGTGACGTCACTATCCCGCGCCTCTTACACCAAGCTGCTGAAGACCGAGGACAGGAAGAAACCTTCGCCAAAGGGGTGAGTATTATGTATTTTTTTTTTTTTTAATTATAGAAAGGGGGACATTAATTACATGTCTGGAGCAGGGGGGGGGTGACATTATTCTGTATCTGGGGCCCGCAGGGGGCAATAATTATATGACAAGGGGCATTCTATATCTGGGGCTGGCAGGGGCATTATTTATGTGTCTGGGTCAGGGGTGGGGGGGCATTATTCTGTATCTGGGGCCCGCAGGGGGCATTAATTATATGACTGGGGGCATTATTCTATATCTGGGGCTGGCAGGGGCATTATTTATGTGTCTGGGTCAGGGGTGGGGGGGCATTATTCTGTATCTGGGGCCCGCAGGGGGCATTAATTATATGACTGGGGGCATTATTCTATATCTGGGGCTGGCAGGGGCATTATTTATGTGTCTGGGTCAGGGGTGGGGGGGCATTATTCTGTATCTGGGGCCCGCAGGGGGCATTAATTATATGACTGGGGGCATTATTCTATATCTGGGGCTGGCAGGGGTCATTATTTATGTGTCTGGGGCAGGGACATTATTCTGTATCTGGGGCCCGCAGGGGGCATTAATTATATGACGGGGGGCATTATTCTATATCTGGGGCTGGCAGGGGGCATTATTTATGTGTCTGGGGCAGGGGGGGACATTATTCTGTATCTAGGGCTGGCAGGGGGCATTAATTATATGGCGGGAGGCATTGTTCTATATCTGGGGCTGGCAGGGGGCATTATTTATGTGTCTGGGGTGGGGGGGGCATTATTGTATATCTGGGGCTGGCAGTGGGCATTAATTATATGTCTGGGGAGGGCAGGGAGCATTAATTATATGGTGGGCACA
Organism: Engystomops pustulosus; assembly: GCF_040894005.1. Classification (NCBI taxonomy): domain Eukaryota; kingdom Metazoa; phylum Chordata; class Amphibia; order Anura; family Leptodactylidae; genus Engystomops; species Engystomops pustulosus. The sequence continues at coordinate 62,260,922 of NC_092421.1, forward strand.
TTATTGTATATCTGGGGCAGGCAGGGGGCATTAATTCTATGTCTGGGACAGGCTGGGTCCATTACTTCTATGTCTGGGGTGGGCAGGGGCCATTCATTCTGTGTCTGGGGTAGGCAGGGGGCATTTATTATATGTCTGGGGTGGAAGAGAAAGAAGAAATAAATTCCCCTTACCATTACAGTGTGTTACATTATGGGGCACTATTTGTGTGGTACTAATATTGTAGGGGGCTCTATTAAAGTATTTGGGGCACAGTATTGGTGGTAGCAGAAGAAGGGACAACGGGAAAGTGCAGAACATAAGACGTCTGTGTGGTAAACTCTGCAGGAATGCTGTGTACCTGGAGGAAGAGACAAGGTGATGGTGGAACTAATGGAGAAGATGAGGAACGAATACAATCCGAGGAGACGTCACCTGATGTCACTGGATGCAAAAGGTGAGGATCTCATGTGTTTTCTGTAGCTGCATATGATACATACTGATTTTTTTTCATGTTCGCTTCTGTGTATATATGTAGTATTATAGTAGTTATATTCTTGTACATAGGGGGCAGTATTATAGTAGTTATATTCTTGTACATAGGGGGCAGTATTATAGTAGTTATATTCTTGTACATAGGGGGCAGTATTATAGTAGTTATATTCTTGTACATAGGGGCAGTATTATAGTAGTTATATTCTTGTACATAGGAGGCAGTATTATAGTAGTTATATTCTTGTACATAGGGGGAAGTATTTTAGTAGTTATATTCTTGTACATAGGGGGCAGTATTATAGTAGTTATATTCCTGTACATAGGGGGCAGTATTATAGTAGTTATATTCCTGTACATAGGAGGCAGTATTATAGTAGTTATATTCCTGTACATAGGAGGCAGTATTATAGTAATTATATTCTTGTACATAGGGGGCAGTATTATAGTAGTTATATTCTTGTACATAGGGGGCAGTATTATAGTAGTTATATTCCTGTACATAGGGGGCAGTATTATAGCAGTTATATTCCTGTACATAGGGGGCAGTATTATAGTAGTTATATTCCTGTACATAGGGGGCAGTATTATAGTAGTTATAATCTTGTACATAGGAGGCAGTATTATAGTAGTTATATTCCTGTACATAGGAGGCAGTATTATAGTAGTTATATTCCTGTACATAGGGGGCAGTATTATAGTAATTATATTCTTGTACATAGGGGGCAGTATTATAGTAGTTATATTCCTGTACATAGGGGGCAGTATTATAGTAGTTATATTCCTGTACATAGGGGGCAGTATTATAGTAATTATATTCTTGTACATAGGGGGCAGTATTATAGTAGTTATAGTCTTGTACAAAGGGGTCAGTATTATAGTAGCTATATTCTTGTACATAGGGGGCAGTAATATAGTAATTATATTCTTGTACATAGGGGGCAGTATTATAGTAGTTATATTCCTGTACATAGGAGGCAGTATTATAGTAGTTATATTCTTGTACATAGGGGGCAGTATTATAGTAGTTATATTCCTGTACATAGGGGGCAGTATTATAGTAGTTATAGTCTTGTACATAGGGGGCAGTATTATAGTAGTTATAGTCTTGTACAAAGGGGTCAGTATTATAGTAGCTATATTCTTGTACATAGGGGGCAGTAATATAGTAATTATATTCTTGTACATAGGGGGCAGTATTATAGTAGTTATATTCCTGTACATAGGGGGCAGTATTATAGTAGTTATATTCCTGTACATAGGAGGCAGTATTATAGTAGTTATATTCCTGTACATAGGAGGCAGTATTATAGTAGTTATATTCCTGTACATAGGGGGCAGTATTATAGTAATTATATTCTTGTACATAGGGGGCAGTATTATAGTAGTTATAGTCTTGTACAAAGGGGTCAGTATTATAGTAGCTATATTCTTGTACATAGGGGGCAGTAATATAGTAATTATATTCTTGTACATAGGGGGCAGTATTATAGTAGTTATAGTCTTGTACATAGGGGGCAGTATTATAGTAGCTATATTCTTGTACATAGGGGGCAGTATTATAGTAATTATATTCTTGTACATAGGGGGCAGTATTATAGTAGTTATAGTCTTGTACATTGGGGGCAGTATTATAGTAGTTATATTCTTGTACATAGGGGGCATTATTATAGTAGTTATATTCTTGTACATAGGGGGCAGTATTATAGTAGTTATATTCTTGTACATAGGGGGCAGTATTATAGTAATTGGCTTGTATATTGGAGAAGGTATTGTAGTAGTTTTATTTTGTATATAGAAGGCAGGATATATGGGCACAGTACTACTACTCCTATCCTGTATATATGGGCACAGTACTACTCCTCCTATCCTGTATATATGGGCACAGTACTACTACTCCTATCCTGTGTATATGGGCACAGTACTACTCCTCCTATCCTGTGTATATGGGCACAGTACTACTCCTCCTATCCTGTGTATATGGGCACAGTACTACTGCTCCTATCCTGTATATATGGGCACAGTGCTACTGCTCCTATCCTGTATATATGGGCACAGTACTACTCCTCCTATAATGTATATATGGGCACAGTACTACTGCTCCTATCCTGTATATATGGGCACAGTACTACTCCTCCTATAATGTATATATGGGCACAGTACTACTTCTCGTATCCTGTATATATGGGCACAGTACTACTGCTCCTATCATGTATATATGGGCACAGTACTACTCCTCCTATCCTGTATATATGGGCACGGTACTACTACTCCTATCCTGTATATATGGGCACAGTACTACTCCTCCTATCCTGTGTATATGGGCACAGTACTACTCCTCCTATCCTGTGTATATGGGCACAGTACTACTCCTCCTATCCTGTGTATATGGGCACAGTACTACTGCTCCTATCCTGTATATATGGGCACAGTACTACTCCTCCTATAATGTATATATGGGCACGGTACTACTACTCCTATCCTGTGTATATGGGCACAGTACTACTCCTCCTATCCAGTGTATATGGGCACAGTACTACTGCTCCTATCCTGTATATATGGGCACAGTACTACTCCTCCTATAATGTATATATGGGCACGGTACTACTACTCCTATCCTGTATATATGGGCACAGTACTACTCCTCCTATCCTGTGTATATGGGCACAGTACTACTCCTCCTATCCTGTATATATGGGCACGGTACTACTCCTCCTATCCTGTATATATGGGCACAGTACTACTCCTCCTATCCTGTATATATGGGCACAGTACTACTGCTCCTCTCATGTATATATGGGCACGGTACTACTCCTCCTATCCTGTATATATGGGCACGGTACTACTCCTCCTATCCTGTATATATGGGCACAGTACTACTGCTCCTATCCTGTATATATGGGCACAGTACTACTGCTCCTATCCTGTATATATGGGCACAGTAATACTGCTCCTATCCTGTATATATGGGCACAGTAATACTGCTCCAATCCTGTATATATGGGCACAGTACTACTCCTCCTATCCTGTATATATGGGCACAGTACTACTCCTCCTATCCTGTGTATATGGGCACAGTACTACTCCTCCTATCCTGTGTATATGGGCACAGTACTACTCCTCCTATCCTGTATATATGGGCACAGTACTACTCCTCCTATCCTGTATATATGGGCACAGTACTACTCCTCCTATCCTGTGTATATGGGCACAGTACTATTGCTCCTATCCTGTATATATGGGCATAGTGCTACCGCTCCTATCCTGTATATATGGGCACGGTACTACTCCTCCTATCCTGTATATATGGGCACAGTACTACTCCTCCTATCCTGTATATATGGGCACAGTACTACTGCTCCTCTCATGTATATATGGGCACGGTACTACTCCTCCTATCCTGTATATATGGGCACGGTACTACTCCTCCTATCCTGTATATATGGGCACAGTACTACTGCTCCTATCCTGTATATATGGGCACAGTAATACTGCTCCTATCCTGTATATATGGGCACAGTAATACTGCTCCTATCCTGTATATATGGGCACAGTAATACTGCTCCAATCCTGTATATATGGGCACAGTACTACTCCTCCTATCCTGTATATATGGGCACAGTACTACTCCTCCTATCCTGTGTATATGGGCACAGTACTACTCCTCCTATCCTGTGTATATGGGCACAGTACTACTCCTCCTATCCTGTATATATGGGCACAGTACTACTCCTCCTATCCTGTATATATGGGCACAGTACTACTCCTCCTATCCTGTGTATATGGGCACAGTACTATTGCTCCTATCCTGTATATATGGGCATAGTGCTACCGCTCCTATCCTGTATATATGGGCACAGTAATACTGCTCCTATCCTGTATATATGGGCATAGTGCTACTGCTCCTATCCTGTATATATGGGCACAGTGCTACTTCTCCTATCCTGTGTATATGGGCACAGTACTATTGCTCCTATCCTGTATATATGGGCATAGTGCTACCGCTCCTATCCTGTATATATGGGCACAGTACTACTCCTCCTATCCTGTATATATGGGCACGGTACTACTCCTCCTATCCTGTATATATGGGCACAGTACTACTTCTCCTATCCTGTATATATGGGCACAGTACTACTCCTCCTATCCTGTATATATGGGCACGGTACTACTCCTCCTATCCTGTATATATGGGCACAGTACTACTCCTCCTATCCTGTATATCTGGGCATAGTGCTACTGCTCCTATCCTGTATATATGGGCACAGTACTACTCCTCCTATCCTGTGTATATGGGCACAGTACTACTGCTCCTATCCTGTATATATGGGCACAGTACTACTCCTCCTATCCTGTATATATGGGCACAGTGCTACTGCTCCTATCATGTATATATGGGCACAGTACTACTCCTCCTATAATGTATATATGGGCACAGTACTTCTCCTCCTATCCTGTATATATGGGCACAGTACTACTCCTCCTATAATGTATATATGGGCACGGTACTACTACTCCTATCCTGCATATATGGGCACGGTACTACTCCTCCTATCCTGTATATATGGGCACAGTACTACTCCTCCTATCCTGTATATATGGGCACAGTACTACTCCTCCTATCCTGTATATATGGGCACAGTACTACTGCTCCTATCCTGTATATATGGGCACGGTACTACTCCTCCTATCCTATATATATGGGCACAGTATTACTGCTCCTATCCTGTATATATGGGCACAGTACTACTGCTCCTATCCTTGGTATATGGGCACAGTACTACTGCTCCTATCCTGTATATATGGGCACAGTACTACTCCTCCTATAATGTATATATGGGCACGGTACTACTACTCCTATCCTGTGTATATGGGCACAGTACTACTCCTCCTATCCTGTATATATGGGCATAGTGCTACTGCTCCTATCCTGTATATATGGGCACAGTAATACTGCTCCAATCCTGTATATATGGGCATAGTGCTACTGCTCCTATCCTGTGTATATGGGCACAGTACTACTCCTCCTATCCTGTGTATATGGGCACAGTACTACTCCTCCTATCCTGTATATATGGGCACGGTACTACTCCTCCTATCCTGTATATATGGGCACGGTACTACTCCTCCTATCCTGTATATATGGGCACAGTACTACTGCTCCTATCCTGTATATATGGGCACAGTACTACTCCTCCTATCCTGTATATATGGGCACAGTACTACTCCTCCTATCCTGTATATATGGGCACAGTAGTACTGCTCCTATCATGTATATATGGGCACAGTACTACTCCTCCTATCCTGTATATATGGGCACAGTACTACTGCTCCTATCCTGTATATATGGGCACGGTACTACTCCTCCTATCCTATATATATGGGCACAGTATTACTGCTCCTATCCTGTATATATGGGCACAGTACTACTGCTCCTATCCTTGGTATATGGGCACAGTACTACTGCTCCTATCCTGTATATATGGGCACAGTACTACTCCTCCTATAATGTATATATGGGCACGGTACTACTACTCCTATCCTGTGTATATGGGCACAGTACTACTCCTCCTATCCTGTATATATGGGCATAGTGCTACTGCTCCTATCCTGTATATATGGGCACAGTAATACTGCTCCAATCCTGTATATATGGGCATAGTGCTACTGCTCCTATCCTGTATATATGGGCACAGTACTACTCCTCCTATAATGTATATATGGGCACAGTACTTCTCCTCCTATCCTGTATATATGGGCACGGTACTACTCCTCCTATCCTGTATATATGGGCACGGTACTACTCCTCCTATCCTGTATATATGGGCACAGTACTACTGCTCCTATCCTGTATATATGGGCACAGTACTACTCCTCCTATCCTTGGTATATGGGCACAGTACTACTGCTCCTATCCTGTATATATGGGCACAGTACTACTCCTCCTATAATGTATATATGGGCACGGTACTACTACTCCTATCCTGTGTATATGGGCACAGTACTACTCCTCCTATCCTGTATATATGGGCATAGTGCTACTGCTCCTATCCTGTGTATATGGGCACAGTACTACTCCTCCTATCCTGTGTATATGGGCACAGTACTACTCCTCCTATCCTGTATATATGGGCACAGTACTACTCCTCCTATCCTGTATATATGGGCACAGTACTACTCCTCCTATCCTGTATATATGGGCACGGTACTACTCCTCCTATCCTGTATATATGGGCACGGTACTACTCCTCCTATCCTGTATATATGGGCACAGTACTACTCCTCCTATCCTGTATATATGGGCACAGTACTACTCCTCCTATCATGTATATATGGGCACGGTACTACTCCTCCTATCCTGTATATATGGGCACGGTACTACTGCTCCTATCCTGTATATATGGGCACAGTACTACTCCTCCTATCCTTGGTATATGGGCATAGTGCTACTGCTCCTATCCTGTATATATGGGCACAGTAATACTCCTCCTATCCTGTATATATGGGCATAGTGCTACTGCTCCTATCCTGTATATATGGGCACAGTGCTACTCCTCCTATCCTGTGTATATGGGCACAGTACTACTGCTCCTATCCTGTATATATGGGCACAGTAATACTCCTCCTATCCTGTATATATGGGCATAGTGCTACCGCTCCTATCCTGTATATATGGGCACAGTACTACTCCTCCTATCCTGTATATATGGGCACAGTACTACTCCTCCTATCCTGTATATATGGGCACAGTACTACTCCTCCTATCCTGTATATATGGGCACGTTACTACTACTCCTATCCTGTATATATGGGCACAGTACTACTCCTCCTATCCTGTATATATGGGCACAGTGCTACTGCTCCTATCCTGTGTATATGGGCACAGTACTACTCCTCCTATCCTGTATATATGGGCACGTTACTACTACTCCTATCCTGTATATATGGGCACAGTACTACTCCTCCTATCCTGTATATATGGGCACAGTGCTACTGCTCCTATCCTGTGTATATGGGCACAGTACTACTGCTCCTATCCTGTATATATGGGCACAGTAATACTCCTCCTATCCTGTATATATGGGCATAGTGCTACCGCTCCTATCCTGTATATATGGGCACAGTACTACTCCTCCTATCCTGTATATATGGGCACAGTACTACTCCTCCTATCCTGTATATATGGGCACAGTACTACTCCTCCTATCCTGTATATATGGGCACAGTACTACTCCTCCTATCCTGTATATATGGGCACGGTACTACTACTCCTATCCTGTATATATGGGCACAGTACTACTACTCCTATCCTGTGTATATAGTTTTATATGGGAGGCACCTTTGAACAGGAAACACCAAAGTGTTAAAATGGCCCTGACTTTAAGTAGTGACGGTCCCATTGTTTCCCAATAACATGTGACATAAATCTATGGATCCAAGAGGCTTCAAAGCACCGTGAAGTGGATGTTACATTGTCTCTGCTCTTCTTATGCTGATCCATTATTAATATGAGCTCTTCTGTCCCGGCAGCACCGGTGTGGAGGTATTTTAGGACTGGGTTTTACATATTTATGATGTCACTTGGCTATTACTGGGCTTCTGCCACCAGACTCTGTGTCACACATGTTCTAGGATTTTCAGCTATCGGATGATCCTTACACTTTAATACAGGATAAATCTATGGAGCGGCTCATCTTTACATAGATTTCACTTTTTTGATTCAATTTCCACAGCAAGTTGGGTATTTGCAATGCATGGAGATGGTGCAGGGAATAATTCAGAATGACCAATCGGCATTAAATAATTTCCAGGGTCGTGTCTACTTACCTACAACTGCCTAAAGGCATCAGATAATGGTCATAGACACAGACGTGATCTGCCCTACAGCCATCAGCCCCATTCCCATCATTAAAATCTATGTAAGACTGGACTAAACGTGGACAATATGTAGAGGAAGAGGAGATCAGGGGTGGCCCGATACTGAGTGCTACTTATCTCCAGGATAAAATAGGATCTTCTATATACACACATGGAGCAAAGTTTAAAACTTTAACATACAAATTCTTAAGTTGAATTTGCATGCAAGTCGGAACTGTATATTTTATCATTGTAATCTCAGACAGAACTTTTTTGGTCTCTGTGACAATTGGATTTTAAAAATTGTCTGTGACAATTGGATTTTGGGTTGTCATAAAAATCAATATTAACACTAAAGCTTCATTACAGACACCTGTGATAACTGTTACAGCTGATTATTGTAGCCTAGGACTAAAGCACAATAAATTACCAATATCCAGAGGTCCGTTTGTAACTAGGGGTCGTATGAAAGCCTGTACTCCTATACAATACATTTTGCCACTGGGAAATCGGGTTGAAAAATTATGTAAAAATAGAGTTTGTCTAAAATTTCAAACATGAAAAAGCACCACACCATTCCATAGGTCCGACGTGGTAGTACAGTTTACACCGGTCAGGGTAGATAGGGGCATTGAGTCTAAAAGAAAGCAGCCAGGTTTTTCTCATCATGGTCAACCCTCTTCATGCCCACCATAGTAAGAAATATTTGCTATAAAGGGGTTGATAAATGGTCAAGGAATGAGGTCCCAATGGGGGAAAAAAATTAATGGGTTCCTTTGGGGGTAACAAGGTTGGGAACAATTGGTCAAGACAAATATTGTCTTGTCCTCAAATAGTGGTCAAAATTGTGTCCTTTGTCTATATATAAAGGTCTCCTGCAATCTGCAATGGAGGCTACAAGTGGAGCCTGATGTAAATTATACCGTAAATCATAAGAAAAACAGAATAAACCGTTTCTTACCAGTTGGGTTCACACGTGGTTCCAATCTTACTTGTCGTGTAGCTGCTCCATCCCATGGTCGGAGGAATCGTCCAAACAAAAGAAAAGACCCAGACAAACAGAATGCCCATGGCCGAATGTTTCCCACGAAGACGGAGATTTCCCAGTGGTCGGCAAATCACCACGTACCTCTCGAAGGCCAGGATGGACAAGGACCACAAGGCTACGATACCTGAGGAGGAAAGAATTGGGAGATATTTGAGATACACAAGTAAAAGTAGTGGACCCACGATATAGAACAGCAAACTCTGACCACGTAACACAGTATAGAGAGAGGTCCAGTCTTAATCCGGATCAGGATGGATATTCATCCACCGGGAGCCAACCACGAGGGTTGCAGAGATGCCAATACTGATGAGGAAACGAGATATAACATTTTCTGAAAGGTTTTCTATCTTTATTACGGAAAAAAATTAATCTGTATCCACATAATACTTCTTTAAAGGAACGCAACGACTTGTACAAAAACTTCAAAAAGAAACCAACAACAACTAAACGTTTGTTTGCTCAAAGCGAGATCGTACATCATCGTCTCGTTCAATTTGTCTGAAGAGGACGCCACATGACTGGAAATCTCTGCCGTCTTTATTTGTTCTGTCCCTTTGCCAGTCTCTTATTATTATGGAGTTGTGAAAAAGTGAAACATTCCAGAACTTGAGCCGCCACTGTATATGAAGTAACTAGACCCAGATTACAAGGGGGCATTACATCCCCCAAACACAAACTATTCTATTTATTCAATAATGGGAAACCTTCAACCCGGACTGTAGACTGACACATTGTAGCAAACAAGCAGAGATTTATTCAGCCACAAAAAGACAATTTTAGACAAAGTGGCCCCCCAAATAAAACTATTTTATGAGCAGTCACAGTCAGTAAGAGGCTCCTCTAGTCCTGCACAATAATAACACTTTGTAGTTACACACAGTAGTAGGTAAGTATCTGTAATATGGGGCTGTAGGAGAATCTTATAGGAGATGGATGATGGGGAGATGGATAATAGAAGATAAATATGAAAGATGATATAGATTTATAGATAGATGATGGTAGAAGATGGATAGATAATATATAGATAGAAGATATATAGACAAAAAGCTAGATAAATATAAATAGATAGACAGATATGTAGATAGGAAATAGACAGATTATAGGAGATCGATAACTAGACACATAGATGATAGATATATAGACAGGAGATAGATGATAAGCATCTTCAATCAGGCATTCAACCAAGAGGTATTACATTTTCTGCCCACAAAAATCGACATACAGGGGGGGCCTATAGGACAGGGGGCCCTGAGTAAATGCTCAGTTTGCCGCCCCCTAACGCCGACCCTGCAGCTATGTTTCTAGTCCAGATAATGCTCTATAAGCTAAAGGGATGCTACACACTTCTCACCTAACATCAGGAATAGAATAGTACAGGGGAACTAACTTTGGAGTGTTCTCATTCAAAGACAGCAATCAGAGATCTTTACAATAGTGAGAAACTGTTACAAAGTATAAAAGCTTTATTTCTATATATACATCCTTTCTCATAGTGTATAAGAGACATTACACCACGTTTCTGTGGAGCCTTCCTATCTACATTAAGAATAGTGTATTTTATTATACATTATATTGGCAGTAACACAACCACATGTATAACAGTTACTCTATGACAATATTGCGTTAAAGCAAATTTGAAATTCCCAGATCTGGACCCTTCAGCCAATAAGCAGACAGCACAGAAGCATGTGACCTTTAATGGCAGCCTACATGCTAAGTCTTAAAAAACCGTGTTCCTCTCCTACTGCCTGTTTAAAAGCGCGAAAATAAAATCCATAAAATCTTTATAAACTCCATTGATTCTATCTATACGGAGTCTCCTCTGTCATTTACATTCAACACAAGCAGCAGAAGAAAAAAAAGTTCTGATTTGGAGCCATCAATGAAGGGTTAACACAATGTGAAACATTGCCTTAAATTTGGAAATTGAATATTCCGGCAAATGGGAATTTTAGAGAACTACAAGGTGCAGCTATGGAATAATGATAAGCAATGGAGAAGTGCTGCACTACATTACACCCCCCAGGGCAGACGTAACGAAACTTTCTCAGAGGGAGAATTATTAACACCCAGATCTCCAGCCATCAGATCTCTCGAGGGTAGAATAAGAATTTTTTTCCCCTTTAAAAATGGAAAAAAAAGTGATTATTATTTAATATGAAGGGGATGCATGCCGGCTCCCGAGTGCTTGTCTGTATGCAGATCTGATCTCTCAAAAGTCACCAGTACAGAACCGTGTGAATTAATCATATCATACGACAGCTCGGGAGGACATAAGAGTCGCTCAAAATTCAGCAAACACCTGTTGAAGAAAGAAAAACGTGGTTAGATGAAGCCACTGTAGAAAGATGCAGCAGAGCCAAGTTTGCTCTAGGCTGAGTTCGTTGGCACCACTGTGGGTTTACAAGGGTTAAACCTATTGTCTCAAAAAGTTGAAAGAACAAGGCAGCCCTGAGGAGGTAAGTGATAAAATCAGCTCTACTGCATCTGCACAGTGCAAAAACAAGGCGAGGAAGAGCAACGCAGTCATCAAGGTCCACTTCTTACCAAAAAAAGTTACTGCAAACCCTTCCAGCACGCAAGCCCATGGTCCCAGGTAAAAGTATCCTCTACTGTTGGTGGCAATACTAATACTACCGCCGACTATGGACACCAGGAAGTCCGCCACGGACAGGTTGACAATGATATAATTTAGAGGCTGCCGCAGCTGCTTGAATTTCAAGGTGACAATGATGACAATAAAGTTCTCAATAATGGACAACGTGGTGATGAGAAACATGAGGGCTGTCAAGAGTTGGAAGTTCCACGGCTCGATTGACTTCAGGGGTCCATGGAAGGGGCTCCACTGGGTGGTCGTCTCTGGACTGGCTGGTAGCGAATCATTGGTTGGCATGTCGACGGTGTAAACTTCTCGGGTGATGAAGTTGTGAGTAGTTCAGCTGCGAGTCTTCCAACGTGTAGGAGAATTTGGTCGTCTTGTAGGAGAGTCAGTCATTTTTGGTTTTTAAGTTTATCTGTTGGGGTGGGGGGGTCCAGTCAAGACATGAAGCAAGAACTCTCAGAAGAGTTTGGTCGCCAAGAGAATCAATGAACTCCAGGCAAATGTTGCATCTTGAGTTGTCCTCCTTATATACCAGGACATGTGCCATTGATCCATGCGTGCCGATGTGCTCAATACCCCCCCTTAGATGCAGCCACCCTTCAGATGACGGCTGCAGAGCTGAAAACCTCACCAGGCAATCCTGATTTGTAGTAGAACATAAGACTAGGATCCCTCCCTGACAGACTGAAGGAAAAGAGTTAATCCCCTCCCTTCTCCGAAGAAGGCAGGGTTCCTGAATACAGTGTGTCTCGCAGTTTCGTAGTCTCCTCTGCTAAGCAAAAGTGCCAGGAGATGATGACAGGGGGACAAGTAGCCTCCTAGGATGGAGTAATGTCCAACACCAGGGAGCCGAATCCTGTAAATCCCTGTGTGACCAAGAACAATCTAACATTCCTCAGCAGAACAAGGGCTATTTATTAGGGCAGTCAGATATGATGTGTGAACACTGCCTTAAGGTGCACAATCCATGTCCTCGCACTCCAGCATTAAATCTCTTCCTACCATTTAAAATATATATATATAACAAAAAAAAAATCACCATATAAAGTGCAAGATTTCATCAGTCATGGCATTTTACTTTATAAATAAAGGAAAAAGACTCATTAAATTTTATGTTTTTATTTAACAAAAATCTAAAAAAGAAATATCATTTGTAAAACTATGATTGATGAAGGCGTTTATTCGATTTTTAGCAGCGTTAATGCTGGAGTATAAGAATCTTAGAAAATCAATGAAGGCAATTATTGTATTTATGTTGAAAGGGGAAGTTTCATTAAATTATAAGCCTTTAAAAAAAAAAAAAAAGCAAAAATACTATCGAAGAAAAAACAAAACACAGGCTTAGTACAGAACATAGTAGGTGCTGAAAGTACTTAAATGTAGTTTTAAGGATTAAAAGGAGGAAATCCTGAAAAGTACTTTTATAAAAAGTTTGTAATTACTTTGTAATTATTGATGCTGGAATTAAGAGGTTTCAGGTTGTAAGAATTTGCCTCCATTTACACGTTTTTTAATCTAAATTCCAAAAATTGATGGCAGCAGCTCTGCCGTAATACCCAGAAAAAACCCATATTCATATGAATATACAAAACCTGAGCTAATATACACACTAACATAACAGAATTTCAGAGTTCACCTCCCAAACAAATGTTTGGAACACGGGAGACCAAGGAGGTCCCTACACAAAGCTTGGACTGGTTGGAAAGAACAAGGAGAGGTCCTCAGATGTATTGAAGTCCCTAGGATACCAATACAGTTTATAATATAACACAGAGCAGTAAGACTTTCTGTCCGGCCATTCTCAGTGGACTTAAAGGAAGTCGACCAACTCCCCAAAACTTTCTAATCCATCAGAAGAATATTGTAGAGAAATGCATTACAATTTCTAATATAACATTTATTTATTTTTTTTTACTTTTTGCCTGTTACGAGATAAACCATTTTAAACCGTATGTTGAGGAGGCAGTCGTTGCACCGGGGCGTGTCCTCAGCACTGCTATAAATGTTTGGACCTCTCCCCTTTTCAGATTATCACTGGATTTGTCTTGTGAGTAGAATGGGGCGACACGGGTAGGAAAAGATAGTGATTCAGGCAGGAATAGCAGTGCTACTGGCCCTCAGGACATGACAGGGGTGCATCAACTGCCTAATTAGCATATGGATTAAACTGGGATTATCTTGTAATTTGCGTAATGAACCGAAATAATGTGTGGAAAACTGTGTCTATTTGTGTGGAAATGTGTGGAAAACAGTCTATTTCTCTAATTCATGCTGCCAGCACATTATAACACTTTGTGAAGCTGATAGACTCCCTTAAACTGTGCTTGGTTCTCCTAGTATGCCAAATCTGCAACCCAATTAAAAGTTCATCTATATAAGATGAATATCCCATTACAGATGTAATGCACAGGATCAGAACCACTCCTTTTCATGTTAGGGACAGGCAGTCTTTGCCGATTAAGGACACCTTGCAGGGTATGGAGACTTATAGCCATTGATGCTCACTAGGAAATTCTGGGAAATATGCAAATATGTTTTCCAGGATGGAATAAGGAAGGCATTGCCTCTTTTGCTACCTTATAAGGCAGCTCCCTTACCATGAAAAATGACTTTCAAGTAGCCTAATGACATGATGTGCAGATTAAAGCCAAGCCTGTATATTTATTCCAGAAGAAACAGATTCCCAACTATAGACAGTGCTTTGTCAACATGGTTCTATCTCTTCAGTACAGTACAGAGAACTGGTGAGAGGCTATTGCATAGGGCCAGGAGGTAAGAGTTTTCCTTATGGGGACTTTACCAAGTAAGGCCACCTTGCAGGCGTGTAAAAATTTATAGCCATTGATAATCTACTAAAGGATTATGGGAAATATGCAAATACGTTTTCCAAGATGGAGGCAAACGTAGGCAAGATGGCCGTTTATCGTCCGTTCTAGAATTTTGAACTAAATTTAGAATTTTAGAGAGAAGTCTCACCTCAATGTACAGATCCTGAAAGCACAGAGATAACAGGACACAATAAAATGTTAACTATCTTGTAAGGACTCAAATAGGCACCATATTGTGGAGTTTCTACAGGACCCCATCTAGTTCCCCTATATATGGCTACATTCACAGGAGAAGAATTACCCTACAGTATGCTGGGTGTACAACAGTAGGGAACCTTCAAATTCTCTCTGTGCATGGAGTACCGGTCATATACACAACGGTGCTCCATGTACAGAGAAACGTTCAGGCAATCCCGGGGGTCAAGTCCCCACAGGGTCTAGTGTATGGGATTTTCTGGCACAATCCCTTTAAGTACACATTAGATAAACTTGCACTTTCAAGCAAAGATAAGTAATTAGTTACATTTCCAAAACAATTACCACCACTGAAAACAGCGACGACTTGTAAAAGACTCGATTTACGAAAATGAGAGAGAGAGAGGTTGTTCTAATTACTGGGAGAAATGACTCTTCCAGGAATAACTCCGAGGACAGGCTGGTGCCTGGAATACTGATTTTTCTAGAGTTCGTCTCAGGAGCCACGTACCTGGTGATTTATAGATTTTTAGAGGTGTTTAAAGGGGTCGATCAACTCTCAAATCACCCTACATGTAAAATATCATTGTGTATAAGACAAACCTTTCCTGTCACCAAACTAATTTTTGAAAATAAATTCCATTTTCACGTTTGTGTAAATTATTTTCAGAGCACTAGAGGCGGGGCTACATCTGCCGGAACTCCACCTCGGACAAAGAAAAGCTAATTTCCATAAAGATAAAAAAATAGAACTTCCATAAATTACAATGAAAGAGAGATCTCAAATTTAAATCCCCTAGTCAAATATTGTGCCCCTGACTTTACAATTTTACTCAGTTTTATTGCTGTTATAGCTTCTATTACTTAGTGATGGTCAGTTTAACATTCCAGAGTGTGAGCGGGGACTCTCTAAGCAGACACTTCATGATTCCTCTGTGCTGTGAGACCCTGTGTGTTTAAAATGTGCTTAGATTATAAGAGTACAGGGTTTATATACTACTTTATTATTCTACTAGTATCTGACACAGACAAAATAGAAATGAGACAGATCAGAGATGATGAGATCCCTGAGATGCATATAACACACAATAACACACTTTATCTCTGCTACCTCTGAGCTATTTAATACACGGTCAGCAATGCTGTGTGTAGATTTTGTCTCCTCATGCTGCTGGTTGCCGGCAGGAAGTTTCTGAGTGTCTGTGTGGGAGCTTGTCCTGAAATGCAGGTGTAACAATCTGGGTCTGATTTTGGATTCTAAGTGTTGCAACTTTCTTGGGTAATTGCAGGCAGAAATTGTGGTCGGTGAAGCCAAAAGGCAGCACACAGTAGGGGCACAGTAGGGACTTAGCAGTACAGAGGAGCAGTCAGGAATCATAGCCAGGAGGAAGCCGGTGGTCGTTGCACAGAAAATCAGCTTCAGTTTTGGGGAGGCAGGCGGGAATCATAGTTAGGAGGAAGTCGGTGGTAATTACACAGTAGAAGTCAATCGCAGGAGAGTAAGAGACAAGCTACATCACAGGCCGGGAGCACAATAATCATGCAAGGAAGGATAAGCAAGGCCGGGTTTAAAAAAGAAGTTCAATCAAAGAAGGGGTGGAGCAAAACCAAGGGAACTGGAAGAACAAAAACTAGCCCAAGGATCAGCACTGGAGCTGCCCAGAGAGCTGCATAGCTCAGTTAATATCTGCAGGACAGCAGAGTCCACTGGGTAAAGTCCTGACAGCAGAGGCTGGAGTGCAGACAGACTGCAGTGAGCAGAAAGGAGAAGATTTTCATAAGAAGAACCTGCCCTTCCCAACCCTAAACCAGAATATTTACGGTCGGATCCCAGGGCAACCGGACTAATAGGGTAAGTTTGGACTTGGATCTGTGAAATGATGTATTTTTGTTAAATAACAGTGAATTAGAGAATGTGTTATTTTGTTATCCTGAGTACATTTATGGAAATACCCCTTTAATAGGTTTTGTTCCACAGACTTTGGCACAGTTGGAATTTTCTCTCTAGCTCTCACTGTTCAAGATCAAACAAGAAAGAAGTTTGGGCTCTCTACTACAATCCAAAACTGCCCACCATACTGACCAATTTCTCAGGAATGGGGGGGGGGGCCTGGAGAAAAAAAATCCAACTGTGCCAGAACCAGTGGAACCAGTGGGCGACCTGTCCTGAGCCCTCACCTCCACCTCACATCCTCCGGTAAAAAATCTTTAGCCTGGATTAGTGTTTTGCGGGTCTATCATAGCACACCAGCCATTCCGGTACAGAGGAAGATTATGCACATTGGTGCATTCATTTCCACACATCCTCAGGCCGGATTTGCTGATAGTGACCTCACCACCATAACCCACAGACACATGCCCTACCTCTACACTCATATATTTCGGAGCTTAGGTTGTGAGATGGGTCTGTGAGTGGCTCAGGTCTGGATAACCTGACATTATCAGGTGTCGGGCTCCAGTTGATTTTGCATTGATGGGTGCATTGGGGTGCATCCCTTTTTAAATGGTTTTATTCATTTTTTGTCCTGCTGATGTTTGTTTTATATCCAATTCTTTAATAAAGTAACCTTGTGTTGTTTTGCTACATTACACATGCTTCCTTGTTTACATTTCTGCCGAACCAGTGGAACGACACATATTAAAGAGTGCCAAGACTTGGAGTTGGTGGAGGGGTTGACATGCCCCCTTTAAGGTGCTGTCCTGCTCTTCATAGATTGCAAGTTATTGGCTTTCATGGTTATTCAGAAATATTTATTTCTAAATTTTATTATATTTCACACAATTTTAATTGACAGAAACAAAACCACCAACTTTTGATGATAGTGGGGTAGATTAACTTACCCGGTCCAGTCGCGATCCAGCGGTGCGTTCTTCGACGCGGATTCATGTTCTGCCGGGATTCACTAAGGTCGTGCGCCCGATGTCCACTAGGTGTCGCTGCTGCGGTGTATGTGAGTGCTATTTTTGCGACACAATTTTTATTTTTAAATTCCGCGTTTTTTCCGAATCCGTCAGGTTTTCCGACGGCCACGTCCCCCGATTTCTGTCACGTGAAAGCCAGCGACGATGCGCCACAATCTGATCGTAGGCACCAAAATCCAGGGCAATTCTGCGCAAAACGGAAAAATTCGGGAAATCCGGCCGAAAAACGCGATTCGGACCCTTAGTAAAATGAGCCCCATTGACTTTTATGCCTTGGAATCTGATGAGAGCAGTTTGTATGTTTGGGATACGTGTGTGTATAAGTGTTAATGGTTCCTGTGATTCCGATAACCCCCTCCCCCTCTCTGTAGCCTTGTCCCCCTCCAAACTACATCCTGCTCTATATCCAACATTTATAACATCTATAATATTTATTGCAGGCTCATCCTTAAACTACATTTCTCAACAAGAACAGGAATAAATAAAAAATGTTTTCTTGCGTCCAATCTCTACAAGCAAATATTTTATATATATCGGGGCAAGGGGGTGACTGGATTTTTGAGTAATTTACAATTGTATCTTTTCTTTATTATCTTTATGTTATTAGAATTTTTTAACAACATTTTAGCTTTGGTTTATTATCCCTTTTATTGTTACATCATTTGAATAAAGTTACATCCAAAACCATTCAGCCCTATCCTTTTCTTTAGTCCCTTTGAAATCTGCTGTTCAATATGTAATCTTTGTAGCGTTGTAACAAGACAACATTTTTTAAAAATATGTAAGTTAGTAACAGAATATCTGTCTAAAAAAGGGAGAAAATAAACAAAAATGTGCCATGAAAAACTCTCTAAGAATAAGGTTCTAAAATGAATATTACATTAAAGAACATCTACCACCAGGATGAAAGACTGTATGCAAATGAGCCTGAAGGGCCCCAGGCTCCATTGGTATTAATGGAGCCTGGAGCCCCTCAGGCTCATTTGCATACAGTCTTTCATCCTGGTGGTAGATGCCCTTAAAGTCAGATTTGAAAAATGGGGCTTGGTCCTCAACGTGGAGATGTACCTGGTTGTTGAATGGGGATCCTCCGGATAGAGAATAACAAGGTGATCGGTGGGAGGGTCAGATGGCTGGGACACCCACTGATCTGACGCCAATGATCTGGTGAACAGGGATCCCGTTCTCACTAATGGGTGGAGTGGCAGGACAAGTGCCTGTCACGTTCAACTGTATGGTAGAGTTGGAAATTGCTGAGCACAGCGCTCAGTATCTAATACATTCTCATTAACAATGCACATGAGTGCTAGAGATACCTGAGCGCTGTGTTAGGCACTCAACACACTCAACCTACAGCACCACCAATTAGTGAATGGGACCCCCACCAGCTGGATTACTTGCATGGTTAGTAAAACCCCTTTAAGGGCCGTAGTGGCTATGAAATGAGGGAAGTTATTTAACATTCTGTCCTTGGTGGCAAATGCTGTTCAAGTTAAAAAGTCTATTATAACCAAAGGTTAAGGAATGAATCATATTAATGGGAACAATACAATAACACGCTAGCTGCGTAGTGCAGGCGCCGCAGACAATCGGACCTTTAAACTCCCTGCTCGGTGACAGGCGATAACATGACGGAAGGTCCCTGCACCCCCTGCACCTTGGATATCTGGACAATTAACTCTTGTCGTGCCGAATGTTGAATGATACATGGAATAGCGATACCTGAAGGATGGAATCACTTAATGTTGTAAGGACTGGTATCACCTGAGCAGGTGACCTGACCCCGGGGAGGTCCTCATAGTGGAGGTCCTCATGGGACAGTAAGTCAGTAAATGAGCAGATTGCTGGAGGCGCAGCGGCATCACATATAGATACAGCTCCAGGCATTTACCAGTCTGTAATGAGAGCACAGCAGATAAGTGGTTAACTATTATGTGTATTGTCTATTGATCGGAGGAGAATTCCGAACCCCCCCTATGTATACATCTGGGTATAGCTGCCGAGCCCCCTGTGGAGGATCACAAGTCTTCACATTATTAAATCTCTGCAAATACAGAATTCCCTGCAACCATTACAGCTCAGTCCACAGCTCACTATACGGCTCGGTATACAGCTCACTATACGGCTCGGTATACAGCTCACTATACGGCTCGGTATACAGCTCACTATACGGCTCGGTATACAGCTCACTATACGGCTCGGTATACAGCTCACTATACGGCTCGGTATACAGCTCACTATACGGCTCGGTATACAGCTCACTATACGGCTCGGTATACAGCTCACTATACGGCTCGGTATACAGCTCACTATACGGCTCGGTATACAGCTCACTATACGGCTCGGTATACAGCTCACTATACGGCTCGGTATACAGCTCACTATACGGCTCGGTATACAGCTCACTATACGGCTCGGTATACAGCTCACTATACGGCTCGGTATACAGCTCACTATACGGCTCGGTATACAGCTCACTATACGGCTCGGTATACAGCTCACTATACGGCTCGGTATACGGCGTCCTCAGTATCCGGCGCAGCTATATAGATGGCTGAGCATGCATGTGTCCCAAATCAGGAGGGGGGAGAAAGTCGCTGATAGACATCTCTAGAAGCTTAACTTGCTGGACCACAAATTCTGTACCATGACCTTTAAAGAGGGTTGTTGGTAAGGAGGGAAAAAATATGGAGGCGGCCTGGGGGCTGCATAAAAAAGCAAACTTGCGCTCACCTCGTCTGACATCCTGATATTCCGAGCCACGGTCCCTCCATGCCGTAACCGTTTGTTGTACTCCGCTCAGATAGCATTTGGCCACGCCCACCTGACACTATTGACATGGTGCTGTATCAGGTGGCGGGGGCTGCGCTGCCGCCCGTGCAAACAGTGTCCCGTTCAACAAACAGGG
Organism: Engystomops pustulosus; assembly: GCF_040894005.1. Taxonomy (NCBI): domain Eukaryota; kingdom Metazoa; phylum Chordata; class Amphibia; order Anura; family Leptodactylidae; genus Engystomops; species Engystomops pustulosus. The sequence continues at coordinate 62,281,753 of NC_092421.1, forward strand.
GGACGGGAGAGTAGAGTGTCGGACGAGGTGAGTACAAGTTTATTTTTTTATGGAGCCCCCAACCGCCCCAATCTTGGACAACCCCTTTAACAGTCCTCATCTGTTCATAAGGAAGCAGCAGTAGATGGTCCCATGACAGCCTCGGGTCTTACAAAGACTGTATGGTTTTGCTGCGTCTCAAAATGCCTGATCAAAATATTAAAAACCGGTAATTCCCTGCGGTGAAACCCATGACGGAAAATAGCGTCCAATTTTCAAACCGCCACTCTTATGCCAAATTTACATAACGATATTTTATAAAAAGTGATTTTCAAAAGGTCACACAGTCCTCAAAACGGTAGCAATGAAAACATCAGCTCATGTCGCCAAAAATGACGTCTTACACAGCGCCGTACACCAGAGTATGAAAAAGTTATTAGTGTCAGAAGATATTGAAACTAAAAATGTTATTTTCGTACACGTTGGGGCATCGGGTTTCACGACTTTTTACTGTTTTGCCCTGAATTGCCCCGGATTTTTGGCGCACGCGATCGGATTGTGGCGCATCTGATTCGGACAAACCGTGGAATTTAAAAAGCAAATTGTGTCGCAAGATCAGCACTTACATGCACCGGGAAGAAGATGGTGAACTCCGGTGGACCTCAGCGGGGAAGCAGCACATACAGGAAATTGGACGCACAATCTTAGTAAATCACGGCAGGTCCGAATCCTCGTCGGACATTCCGGATCGGCGGCGTCAACGAGACGGGTAAGTAAATGTGCCCCATTGTTTTAATTTTAAAAAAAATTAAAAACGCATTAAAACGCATTAAAACCTTTATAAACGGCAGTACACGGCATGGAATAATAAATGATGTCACTAAGATGTAAAATTTGTTACGCAGAGAATAAGCCCTCACACAGCTCTGTACACGGAAAAATGAAAAACGTATGGATTTTTGAAGGTGGAGAGCGAGAAAAGAACGAAAAAATGCTGCGCCGCAAAGGAGTTAAAGTGATTGCGATTTTCACTAAGTAATGTAGACAAATTTATTTCCCACATAGAAATTGTTTCTCAGTGCGGAAAATAAAATAATGACCGTGCTGCTTCTCTGGTGCGTCCTAGCAGACTTTTACATGTTTTTTTTTTTTACACTGAAGTCTTTAATTTTATAAACAGCTGTGGGAAAATGAAAGCTGAGCTCTGATTGGTTGTCATAGGTAACTAGAACAGTTCTGCTCGAAGAGACCTATGATAAATCTCCCCCATAATGACTGTGCGTTTTCGATGCAGATAGCTGAAAACTCCTGGGTCTAAGTGCGACCACAACTCGTGGGGACTAGGACTGGACAAGTTTAATCCTAAACCGATAATATTGGAGTGGTCCCATTCGCTGTGTATGTGACTGCTGGAGATACCCGGGCGCTGTGCTCTGCAATTTACTCCACTCCAATACCAATGAATGGAGCTGCAAGACGTGTGTTTGACCTGCCGTTATTATTTTGTGGAGCAGCTATATATATTATATTATTATATATTTTTTCTACATCAATGTAGATTTTTTTTCTCTCATGCGGCAGGCAAACTGTATACATGTCACAGCGATAACAGTACTGAATGCTCTACATCTTTATATGCGGCTACTCATGAGGGATTCTGGCTATTATCCACTTAAAGGACATCTACCACCAGGATGAAGGATTGTAAACCAAGCACACAGACGTACTGGTGCGTGCCCCCACTGGCAGGATCTGCTCTTCATTTAGCTTCCTATTCCCCGTTTTTTTTTTTTTTTTTTTCAAAGCTTTTAAAATAATGCAAATGAGCCTCAGGAGCTCCTGGAGCCTAAAGCCCATCATAATTAAAAAATAAATAAATAAATAAGCTTTAGGCTCTATTAATACCTATGGAGCCTGGAGCCCCTCAGGCTCATTTGCATAATTTTAAAAGCTTTTTTTTTAAAAAAACCAGGGCATAGGAATCTATAAGAACAGAAGATTCTGCCAGAGCGAGCATACACCAGTATGTCAGTGTGCACGGTTTACAATCCTTCATCCTGGTAGTAAACCTATTTTTAAGGTTTGATTTTTGCAATGATTTGATCAGGTGACGAGTAGGATTAATTAGGTTGCAATTTCAAGGATACCCACAAGGTGGCGCCAGACCTATAAATGATATTCCACGTGTGGTTATGCATCTATATCCTATGTGTGTATATACAGTAATAGTTATATACTATATCTTTTTATAAAGCTTTTTGTGCACTGATCTCCAGGCCTCCATCACATGTCCTGAGACGACCTCCTATAAAGCTTTGGTCTCCATGGAATTGCCTTTATTATTTGAAGATGTTCCTTTATATCCCTGAACCCTGAGATAACAGAGAAGTTATTAGCTGTAATGGGAGAGTGAGCTTCAAAGACGAGGAATAGGCAGGACGGGCCACAGTCCAAGGCGGCACACTCCCTCAGCTGCCATCATAGGAGTTGGTGGATGTCATTTGTACTTGAATATTTTATATATATGTTTTTTAAAATATTTTTAATAAAATCTCTCTCTAAACTGCACATCTCTTGTCGGAACTTTATTATTTTCTTAAAACATATAATAAAATAGTTTAAAATGATTACTAGCATTAAAATACAAATCTATATTAACATACTGAATATCAAACACTACTACTAATCATTATTGCTTATTATTAGTGATTAGAGGGCGGCACGGTGGCTGAGTGAGTAGCACTTCTGCCTTGCAGCGCTGGGGTCCTGGGTTTGAATCCCACCCAGGTGAACATCTGCAAAGAGTTTGTATGTTCTCTCCGTGTTTGTGTCGGTTTCCTCCGGGTCCTCTGGTTTCCTCCCACACTCCACATACTGGCAGGTTTATTAGGTTGTGAGCCCCATTGGGGACAGGGACTGATTTGGAAAGCTCTGTGCAGCGCTGCATAATCTGTGTGCGCTGTATAAATAAAGGAATTATTATTATTATAATCTTTAATGATAAAAAAAGGCTAAATTAATTCTACTGCTCAACCTTCCTCCGTTTAAAAAAAAAAAAATTAACGATAGGAGGTTTAACGCATCAATTAAAAATCCCATTGACATCTAAGTATTATGTCATCTGTTATGTTGCGTTTAGACAAGTATTGGTTATGCTTGTGTTTTTTGCTTGTGAAAAGTGATGGAGACTGTAGAACTTTCCCGTTTAAAAAAAAGCCACATGTAACAGATACCTGCCTAATGGACCGCAAGACTGGTGACCTGATCATGGCCCCCTATGGCACCAAATCACAGTGTGGTGATAGATAGATAGATAGATAGACATACATATATGAGAAATGATAGATGTGATAGGTTACTTTGAACTTGTTTAAATCCTTTGAGGCTATATTCACACTGCCGTTGCCCGCCCGTACCGTACCGTAGCGGGCAACGGCAGTGTACGGGGAGAGGAGGAGGAGGTGAGCGCAGCTCACCCCCGCCCCTTTCCATAGCAACCTATGGCGCACGGCGCCGTATTACGGGGAAAGATAGGACATGTCCTATCTTTTTCCCGGGTACGGAACGGTACGGTGCCGCACGTGTGCTGCACCGTACCGCTCCCGTAGGGTGCCGTGCGCCCATAGGAGTGTATGGGGGACGTATATTGGCCGTATATACGTCCTCCATACGTTCGTGTGAATGTAGCCTTATAGTTTATTGCCTGGAGTTGGTGCTATCCCTGTCAGATTATCTATAGATAAATACATAATTAGATAAATTATGGATAAGTAGTAAGTATAGATTAATAGATAGATAGATAGATAGATAGATAGATAGATAGATAGATAGATAGATAGATAGATATGAGATAGATAGATAGATAGATATGAGATAGATATGAGATAGATATGAGATAGATATGAGATAGATATGAGATAGATATTATGGATAAGTAGTAAGTATAGATTAGTAGATAGATACATATACATCTATTTTAATATAAAATAAATAAACGGATGGGTTCATGGATAGATGGTAACACAGATACAGCGGGGATATTTTACATAGAAAGATAGATATTAGATGGTAGATAATAATGACATAATTTATATAGCGCACACAGATTACGCAGCGCTGCACACGGCTGCCACATCAGTCCCTTATAGTTGGTAGATATAGATTGATAAATATGAGGTTTAAGATGGGGATAGATGATATGTGATGACTACATCTAGGAGAGGAGAGAGCAGGTGGTGGCCATGAAGATTAGTCCCGCGTTTCCCTGCTGCACGGATCGGGGGTCATGTGCTGCGAGGTGCTCACTTACTGCTTTTTCATCTCTCTTCGAGCGGAGAAACAAGGGAATTTCCCATCAGGCTTTGATATCCAGTTCAATGGCTGTACCTGAGCTGCGCTTTCTTGATGCTCTCCTGTATGTTTCCCTCGTGGATTGGAGCAGGTTTAATGGATGGATTTCTGTCTGTGTGTTACATCCATTACTCACTATAAACTTCTACACTTCTCTGGCTACTTATCTAAAACTTCCTCAGATTTGATCATTTTAAGGGGCTGTCCACTTTAAGTACATCACAGCAGATAAATAATATTGTTTGTGAACAATAAGTTATATAATTTTCCAATATGCCATCTCTACCAATTCCTCATGGTTTTCTAGACCTCTGCTTTCTGTCATAAAGGAAGCTTCATTGATAACTACCATAAATACCTATCCCTAGTCATGTCATGTCACACAGGTGCACACCTCGTTATATTACTGCTCATCTGATGTCACACAGTTGCGCGGCTTATTATATCCCTGGTCATGTGATGTCATACAGATGCATGGCTCGTTATATCCCTGGTCATGTGATGTCACACAGGTGCAGGGCTCGTTATATCCCTGGTCATGTGATGTCACACAGATGCATGGCTCGTTATATCCCTGGTCATGTGATGTCACACAGGTGCACGGCTCGTTATATCCCTGGTCATGTGATGTCACACAGGTGCATGTCTCAGTATTTCCTTGGTCATGTGATGTCACACAGGAGCATGGCTCGTTACATCCCTGGTCATGTGATGTCACACAGGTGCACAGCTTATTATATCCCTGGTCATGTGATGTCGCACAGGTGCATGGCTCATTATATCCCTGGTCATGTGATGTCACACCGGTGCACAGCTTATTATATCCCTGGTCATGTGATGTCACACAGGTGCATGGCTCATTATATCCCTGGTCATATGATGTCACACAGGCACACTGCTAGTTATATCCCTGGTCGTGTGATGTCACACAGGTGCTTGGCTCATTATATCCCTGGTCATGTGATGTCGCACAGGCACACTGCTAGTTATATCCCTGGTCGTGTGATGTCACACAGGTGCACAGCTCGTTATATCCCTGGTCATGTGCTGTCGCACAGGTGCATGGCTCATTATATTCCTGGTCATGTGCTGTCACACAGGTGCATGGCTCATTATATCCCTGGTCATGTGCTGTCACACAGGTGCATGGCTCATTATATCCCTGGTCATGTGATGTCACACAGGTGCACTGCTCATTATATCCCTGGTCGTGTGATGTCACACTGGTGCACGGCTCATTATATCCCTGGTCATGTGATGTCACACAGGGGCACACTGCTAGTTATATCCCTGGTCGTGTGATGTCACACAGGTGCACGGGTCGTTATATCCCTGGTCGTGTGATGTCACACAGGTGCACAGCTCGTTATATCCCTGGTCATGTGCTGTCACACAGGTGCATGGCTCATTATATCCCTGGTCATGTGATGTCACACAGGTGCACGCCTTGTTACCATCACACAGCTCTGATTGCTTCACAAGCTGAGCTCTCTCTCTATACACCGCGGATGTCAGCTGTATCAAACATATTATACCCAAAGGGAAGGATCCCTTAAAGGAGAAAAGCCAAACTAAAAGAATGTATACACATAAAATAATTTTATGTGTATACATTCTTTTAGTTTGGCTTTTCTCCTTTAAGGGATCCTTCCTTTGGGTATAATAGGATTGATGCATAGTTATCAGCCATAACTTTGGCTGCAATATCTGGGGATCCATACAAGTGGACAATAGTAATGTGATGATCCCGTCCCTCCTGTTTCAATATTGTCTTTGGATGTCAGCTGTATAATACAGCCGCTTGTTACTGCCGCAGTTAACCTGTTAAGAGCTTCTAACCTAACCATTGCACCTAACATTTCTGTCAGATGGCCCATTCGCTGCTCCCCATGACATCATCTGAGGGCGGCGATCGAAAAACTGTAAAAGTTTAAAATCCCCCTTCCTTTGCCTAAAACACATAAAAAATAAACAGTAAAAATCAGAAACATGTTAGGTATCGCCACGTCCCAAAATGCCCGATCGATCAAAAAATCAAAACCTAAGAAATAAAAATTAAAAAAAATAACTCCTGGCTGTGAACACCGTACGGAAAACAGCGTCCAAATCAGGGGTGTAACTACAGCGGTAGCAGTCGTAGCAGCCGCTATGGGGCCCTCAGTGTCAGGGGGCCCCGTCATCCGACCTGACACTAAAGAATGAAGAATGTGCACCATTATATACATATTATGCTGCACATTGTGGTATATATAGTGTTTATGTGTGCGTATCTGTGATGTGTATATGCTGTATGTGTATATGGTGTATGGTGTGTATAAATACAGTACATTATGTGTGTATGTATGCTGTATGTCTGTATATGGCACTGTATGTGTGTATATGTGATGTGTATATGCTCTATATGTGTGTAACAGTGTACAAATGTGTATGTATGAGTGATGAACTGTATGGTTATGTATATAGGAATGTAATATATGTATATTTTTAAGCCGGGTGGGGGTCCCCTTCAGAAGTCTGCTATGGGGCCCTGCCTCTCCTAGTTACGCCACTGGCCCAAATGTGCCAATCGATACTTTTCTGAAATTTTTCCATTCATGAATATAAAAGTGATCAAACAGTCATATACATCCCAAGATAAGATAATACGCCAGCCTGTACTGCAAAACGTGACACTTACACAGGTCCGTGCACCAAAAGTGTGAAAAAGTTACTGGCCTCAGGATTTGACAATATGGCAAATACTTTTTTTGTACAAAATATTTGCCATCTTCTGACGCCAATAACTTTCTCCTACTTCGGTGTCTGGAGCTGTGCGAGGTGTCATTTTTGCCGGACAAGCTGATGTTTTCATTGCTACCAATCTGTTGACAGCAGCAGCAGGGTTCAACATTGAGAATAAATTTTGTATTTTGATAGATCAGGTCTATGATTTATGTTTATGATTTTGTTTATTTTTATTAGGAAAGGGGGATTTCAACTTTATTTATATTTTTTTACTATTTTCTAGACCCCCTTGGGTACTTTAAATGAAGGTTGTCCTATTGGATCCTACCATATACTGATATACTACTGTATTGTAGTATATGGAGAAATTGTCTTATAAAGGCTCCAGGCCATCACGTCAACTGATCGCTGCTCCACGATGACATCATAGGGAGCGATGAGCAAAGCCAATAAGGTGGGACCCATGCACCGCCAGTGGCAATCTAAGGGTCAGCACCCGCCTTGTATGGAGAGGGCTCAGCCTTTTAGCGCGCTACATACTCCATCAATGGACTCGTACTAATACTGGTTATCGCTCATCTACCACCAGGATGAAGGACTGTATGCAAATGTGCCGGAGGGGCTCCAGGCTCCATTGGCATCTACCACCTTCGTCCTGGTGGTAGATGCCCTTGAAGGCATCTAACTAAACTTTCTAAGGTCACTACAAGGTCCTGATAGAAGTTCTATCACTATTGATTTCAGAAGACTTTTATAGGAGGAGACACATACTGAACGCTGTGGAATCCATATTGTATTTCTATCATAGATTCCATAAAGTAAATATGACAACGTTTCTTTCATCTTTCTCCAGGAAGTTTTCCTTCCAGCGTTCTTCAAAACAAAGAGAAGCAGACAAGAAGCTTCATCACGTCTTCTGAGGACAGGTTTGTATTGTTTGTGAAGTTTATTTCACCAGTCATTACGTTCTCCATATAACTTCCACCTCAGCACCAAGGACTCAAAGCTAAAAGAGACCCCATGTAGTCATTTTATATATTTACAACTTTTTCTTTTAGGTGAAGGATATGGAGAGGGGATTATTTTGATTAAATAAATAGACTGTAAGCTCTTGTGTCACCCCCTGTCCTCATAGACTGTAAGCTCTTGTGTCACGCCCTCATCCTCATAGACTGTAAGCTCTTGTGTCACTCCTCATCCTCATAGACTGTAAGCTCTTGTGTAACCCCTCATCCTCATAGACTGTAAGCTCTTGTGTCACCCCCTCATCCTCATAGACTGTAAGCTCTTGTGTCACCCCTCATCCTCATAGACTGTAAGCTCTTGTGTCACCCCTCATCCTCATAGACTGTAAGCTCTTGTGTCACGCCCTCATCCTCATAGACTGTAAGCTCTTGTGTCACGCCCTCATCCTCATAGACTGTAAGCTCTTGTCACCCCCTCATCCTCATAGACTGTAAGCTCTTGTGTCACCCCTCATCCTCATAGACTGTAAGCTCGTGTCACCCCTCATCCTCATAGACTGTAAGCTCTTGTGTCACCTCATCCTCATAGACTGTAAGCGCTTGTGTCACCTCCTCATCCTCATAGACTGTAAGCTCTTGTGTCACCCCCCCCCCATCCTCATAGACTGTAAGCTCTTGTGTCACCCCCCCATCCTCATAGACTGTAAGCTCGTGTCACCCCTCATCCTCATAGACTGTAAGCTCTTGTGTCACCTCCTCATGCTCATAGACTGTAAGCTCTTGTGTCCCACCCTCATCCTCATAGACTGTAAGCTCTTATGTCACCCCTCATCCTCATAGACTGTAAGCTCTTGTGCCATCCCCTCATCCTCATAGACTGTAAGCTCTTGTGTCACCCCTCATCCTCATAGACTGTAAGCTCTTGTGTCACCCCTCATTCTCATAGACTGTAAGCTCTTGTGTCACCCCTCATCCTCATAGACTGTAAGCTCTTGTGTCACCCCCTCATCCTCATAGACTGTAGGCTCTTGTGTCACCCCCTCATCCTCATAGACTGTAGGCTCTTGTGTCACCCCCTCATCCTCATAGACTGTAGGCTCTTGTGTCACCCCCTCATCCTCATAGACTGTAAGCTCTTGTGTCACCCCTCATCCTCATAGACTGTAAGCTCTTGTGTCACCCCCTCATAGACTGTAAGCTCTTGTGTCACCCCTTTCATCCTCATAGACTGTAAGCTCTTGTGTCACCCCCCTCATCCTCATAGACTGTAAGCTCTTGTGTCATCCCCTCATCCTCATAGACTGTAAGCTCTTGTGTCACCCCCTCATCCTCATAAACTGTAAGCTTTTGTGTCACCCCTCATCCTCATAGACTGTTCCATCTCTATACAACAATCTACCATCACCTTATTGTAGGGAAAAAAGGAATGAGCAGATTGTATATAGTGTCCTATCTGCAGGCAGCATGTTATAGAGCAGGGGGAGCTGAGCAGTTTGTACATAGTGTCCTATCTGCAGGCAGCATGTTATAGAGCAGGAGGAGCTGAGCAGTTTGTACATTGTGTCCTATCTGCAGGCAGCATGTTATAGAGCAGGAGGAGCTGAGCAGATTGTATATAGTGTCCTATCTGCAGGCAGCATGTTATAGAGCAGGAGGAGCTGAGCAGATTGTATATAGTGTCCTATCTGCAGGCAGCATGTTATAGAGCAGGAGGAGCTGAGCAGATTGTACATAGTGTCCTATCTGCAGGTAGCATGTTATAGAGCAGGAGGATCTGAGTATATTGTACATAGTGTCCTATCTGCAGGCAGCATGTTATAGAGCAGGAGGATCTGAGTATATTGTACATAGTGTCCTATCTGCAGGTAGCATGTTATAGAGCAGGAGGATCTGAGTATATTGTACATAGTGTCCTATCTGCAGGTAGCATGTTATAGAGCAGGAGGATCTGAGTATATTGTACATAGTGTCCTATCTGCAGGTAGCATGTTATAGAGCAGGAGGATCTGAGTATATTGTACACACTGTCATATCTGCAGGCAGCCCGTTATAGAGCAGGAGGATCTGAGTATATTGTACATAGTGTCCTATCTGCATGCAGCATGTTATAGAGCAGGAGGAGCTGAGTATGTTGTACACCGTGTCCTTTGCAGGACTTTTATTATTTTAATGATTGAATATAAAATGTGTCGTGTGATGACTGGTTGCTACGGTAACAATGGCAGCTTTGCAACATTTTCACAGTCACAGATGACCCTGTATGACCCCTAATAGTAGTATCCCCTACCACCAGTACCTGGCTGACATTTGGTGTGTTAGCTATGATATGGTGTTTGCATTACCCCGTCCTGTGACATCACTGTGTGTATTAATCCCTCCCTGTGACATCACTATTACACCCCGACTTTGTTTAAACAGATCAAATATTCAAACAAAAAAGCAAAATTGACGAAAAATCTCCTGCGCCAGGACGCCCTGTGTCGCTGCACCCTGATGGATCGCTCTTCCTGTGGCCCTGTGATATACTCCGTGCCTCCCTGGACACCCACAGACCCCACACTGTAAATCCTCGCTCAGTCTGTACAGGATCAGGCGGCTACTCACCTGTTACCTATGACTTTACACCTTCTCCTTTCTCTCGTTCTGGGGTCACATGGTGCAGGAAGCTCCTGGAGATGAACCTGCGACACCTGAGAACATTAGCCCCTCCTCTTCAGGGGGCGGGGCAGATACATTTAGGATTTTCAATGCAGAGTTTGAAGCCAAAATCCGGTGTGGATTGAACAATTGGAAAGATTTTTCCCTCTGATTATGACCCGCAACTGGACAAAGGATGTAAAACCCATCACCAGTGGTGGAATAGGTAGACCGTAGGCCCTGGGCTGTCCAACAAATTTAGGCACCCCCCCCCCCAAAAAAAACTTGCCTATAGATAGTTGGGCACATGTATCTTTTCTTTTGCCAGGCAATTTTTTTTTTGCAACTTTTGAGCTGCATGTGAACTTTTGAGCCTTTTTTTGTGCCTGAGGGCGCGTTCACACGTTGCGCTTTTGTTTGCGTTTTCATTGCGTTTTAAAGCGTATTACAACAGCTGGGGAGAGGTGATTTGCCTAATTACATCACTGTTGACATTTGCGTTTACAAAACGCATTGTAAACGCGATGTTAACATATGAGTTAACAATGTGTTAACACATGTGTTTTGTTAACGCATGAGTTAACATAGCGTTAACAAATGTAAATAGTAATGTCATTAGGCAAATCACCTCTCCACAGCTGTTGTAATGCGTTTTAAACGCAGTGAAAACGCAACCAAAACGCAATGTGTGAATGCGCCCTAAGGGTGATGTCAGACATGCCGCTTTGTTTGCAAACGCAGACCAAGCCGCACCCACCGGGGCGGGCCGCGGCCCCATCGCATCGGCATTTCTATAGAAACGCAATGCAAGCACGCGCTGATGGGCGTCTGTGGAATTTATGTAAATACAAAGTTAGTGCCCCCTTGGCTAGTATGAGATTATTCACATACAAAAGGCCAGGGGTCATATCTTTTTTGATTGGGTGGATGAATTTTAAAGAAACAAACCTTAAAGGGGTTGGCCACTTTACCTCATATCTTTTGTGTGTGGGTGTGAAAGTTTTAAGGATCAGAAATTTTGAGACGCAGCAATGCCTGACATGTTTAAAATTTAGGTTTAGGTTTTAGTAGTACACACTGTCGACATTTCAGTCATCTCGACCTTTGTCAAATTAGATCCGGTTTGGTATATGAGCATGAGAAGTCATAGTGAGGCAGCATGCCCCTCAACCATCCCAGAATAAGCAGGAAAGTCCCAATCTCAGGTTAGGAGAATGTCCCGCATGGACCTGCCTCCTGGTCCCAGTGGAGGATGGACGACAGTATAAGGAACAATGGAGGACAGGAGGCCACAGTATGAGGGAGGATGGAGGACAGGAGGCCACAGTATGAGGGAGGATGGAGGACAGGAGGCCACAGTATAAAGAACAATGGAGGAAAGGAGGCCACAGTATAAAGAACAATGGAGGAAAGGAGGCCACAGTATAAGGAAGAATGGAGGAAAGGAGGTCACAGTATAAAGAACAATGGAGGAAAGGAGGCCACAGTATAAGGAAGAATGGAGGAAAGGAGGTCACAGTATAAGGAAGAATGGAGGAAAGGAGGTCACAGTATAAGGAAGAATGGAGGAAAGGAGGTCACAGTATAAAGAACAATGGAGGAAAGGAGGCCACAGTATAAGGAACAATGGAGGAAAGGAGGCCACAGTATGAGGAAGAATGGAGGAAAGGAGGTCACAGTATGAGGGAGGATGGAGGACAGGAGGCCACAGTATAAAGAACAATGGAGGAAATGAGGCCACAGTATAAGGAACAATGGAGGAAAGGAGGCCACAGTATGCGGAAGAATGGAGGAAAGGAGGCCACAGTATAAGGAAGAATGGAGGAAAGGAGGCCACAGTATGAGGAAGAATGGAGGAAAGGAGGCCACAGTATAAGGAAGAATGGAGGAAAGGAGGTCACAGTATAAGGAAGAATGGAGGAAAGGAGGTCACAGTATAAAGAACAATGGAGGAAAGGAGGCCACAGTATAAGGAAGAATGGAGGAAAGGAGGTCACAGTATAAGGAAGAATGGAGGAAAGGAGGTCACAGTATAAAGAACAATGGAGGAAAGGAGGCCACAGTATAAGGAAGAATGGAGGAAAGGAGGCCACAGTATAAGGAAGAATGGAGGAAAGGAGGTCACAGTATAAGGAAGAATGGAGGAAAGGAGGTCACAGTATAAAGAACAATGGAGGAAAGGAGGCCACAGTATAAGGAAGAATGGAGGAAAGGAGGTCACAGTATAAGGAAGAATGGAGGAAAGGAGGTCACAGTATAAGGAAGAATGGAGGAAAGGAGGTCACAGTATAAAGAACAATGGAGGAAAGGAGGCCACAGTATAAGGAACAATGGAGGAAAGGAGGCCACAGTATGAGGAAGAATGGAGGAAAGGAGGTCACAGTATGAGGGAGGATGGAGGACAGGAGGCCACAGTATAAAGAACAATGGAGGAAATGAGGCCACAGTATAAGGAACAATGGAGGAAAGGAGGCCACAGTATGCGGAAGAATGGAGGAAAGGAGGCCACAGTATAAGGAAGAATGGAGGAAAGGAGGCCACAGTATGAGGAAGAATGGAGGAAAGGAGGCCACAGTATGAGGAAGAATGGAGGAAAGGAGGCCACAGTATGAGGAAGAATGGAGGAAAGGAGGCCACAGTATGAGGAAGAATGGAGGAAAGGAGGCCACAGTATGAGAAATAATGGAGGAAAGGAGGGCACAGTATGAGGAAGAATGGAGGAAAGGAGGCCACAGTATAAGGAAGAATGGAGGAAAGGAGGCCACAGAATGAGGAAGAATGGAGGAAAGGAGGCCACAGTATGAGGAAGAATGGAGGAAAGGAGGCCACAGTATGAGGAAGAATGGAGGAAAGGAGGCCACAGTATGAGAAATAATGGAGGAAAGGAGGGCACAGTATGAGGAAGAATGGAGGAAAGGAGGCCACAGAATGAGGAAGAATGGAGGAAAGGAGGCCACAGTATGAGGAAGAATGGAGGAAAGGAGGTCACGGTATGAGGAAGAATGGAGGAAAGGAGGCCACAGTATGAGGAGAATGGAGAAGGGGAGGTCACAGTATAAGGAAGAATGGAGGAAAGGAGGCCACAGTATGAGGAAGAATGGAGGACAGGAGGCCACAGTATGAGGAAGAATGGAGGAAAGGAGGCCACAGTATGAGGGAGGATGGAGGAAAGGAGGACACAGTATGAGGAAGAATGGAGGAGAGGAGGCCACAGTATAAGGAAGAATGGAGGAAAGGAGGCCACAGTATGAGGAAAAATGGAGGACAAGGGGCCACAGTATGAGGAAGAATGGAGAAGGGGAGGTCACAGTATGAGGAAAAATGGAGGACAAGGGGCCACAGTATGAGGAAGAATGGAGAAGGGGAGGCCACAGTATAAGGAAGAATGGAGGACAGGAGGCCACAGTATGAGGAAAAATGGAGGACAAGAGGCCACAGTATGAGGAAGAATGGAGGAAAGGAGGGCACAGTATGAGGAAGAATGGAGGAGAGGAGGACACAATATGAGAAGGATGGAGGATAGGAGGACACAATATGAGGGGGAATGGAGGAGAGGAGGCCACAGTATGAGGGAGGATGGAGGACCGGAGGCCACAGTATGAGGGAGGATGGAGGACCGGAGGACACAATATGAGGGGTGTGGGGCACAATTGGCCACAATATGAAAGTCATGAGGGACCGGGGGGTGGGGCACAGTATGAGGGGGAGGGAGGATAGGGGGCCAAAATATCAGTGTGTTTTTAGATTATTCGTTGAGAGGCGTCGCTGCTTCTCAATGTAAGAACATCTAATGATTTCCATCACCTTTCTGGGAACATTATGAAGTGTCGTCTTGTGCCTATGTACATTATTTTAGCGCTGACCTCTCCCTCTCAGAGCCAATAATTGGGATGTTCATTAGTGTATCAGTCCTGACGCGTTCCGTCTTCGCTCCTTTAATCAGCACCAACAAACATCCATCCGGTCCCTTCCATGTTGCACTTTTCGGTCTCCCGTCTACCTGCAAAGACATAATTATCTTTATTAATGTAGCTCAAGCACAAAAAGCAGCAGAAATAGGAACAAAAACACATGTGACAGATTGCAACAAGGTTAAAATATACAGGATTTCTAAAATAAAAAGGAAGCTGTTTTTGTGCTACGGTTTGAGAAAAAAGCACGCCAAGGTTCTGCTGCGTCCGCTCTGCTACCTAAACACTGCAATAACCAGTTCCACTGCATTAGGGATGCCAGGGCCATCTTCACTGCATCAGCACTGCCAGGACTGCCACTAGGAATCTGCCCCTCACTGACAGCAACTTCAGTTACTATATTATACAATTATACTACATCGCATGTAAGTGCCATCACTTCATTCTTCCATATATAGATTCTTGGAATACAGCACTCCCGATATATTATATATATACTGCACATCCTGATTACCTACAATATCCCCAATTAATTAATTAAGGGTGTGTTCATATAACATAAAATACAGAATACATAAACAATACTTTACTCCCAGTATAGGTAGTCACAGCCCATGCCCCCCAGTATATAGGCAGTGACAGCACATGCCCCCCAGTATATAGGTAGCCCCAACACATCCCCTCCTGCATACAGGTAGCTAAAGCACACACACACAGTATATAGGTAGCCACAGCACATCCCCTCCAGTATATAGGTAGCCACAGCACAACCCCTCTAGTATATAGGTAGCCACAGCACATCCCCCCAGTATATAGGGAGCCACAGAACATCTCCCCATTATATAGGTAGCTACAGCACATCCCCTGCTGTGTATAGGTAGCTAAAGCACATTCCCTCCAGTATATGGGTAGCCATAGCACATCCCCTCCAGTATATAGGTAGCTAAAGCACATGCTCCCCAGTATATAGGTAGCTGAAGCACATCCCGCCCAGTATATAGTTAGCCACACCCCCTCCCCTCCAGTATATAGGTAGCCACAGCACATCCCCTCCAGTATATATAAAATCCGGAAAACAAAAATGGGACTCCAAAGCGTCACCTCCACTTAGACAGAATAATGTATTTATTAATATGAGGATGACACGTTTTGAGGGAGGACATCCCTCTTCATCAGATCCTATATGATCAAATAGTCAAATGTAAAAAGAGTAGGAAACATGGTGTACTTAATCAAATAAAAGCAGCATAATAAGAAACATAATAAAAATGCATAGTTACACTATACATATGTAAAAAAAAACAAGAAGTGATGTATATACATACATTAAGGCATAATATGGATCAAAAATGTGACAAAAATTCCTAATTTCATTAATAGTACTTTTTTGTATTTTTTCCTAGAGTATATAGGTAGCCACAGCACATCCCCCCACTATATAGGTAGCCACAACACATCTCTTCCAGTATATAGGTAGCCACAGCACATCCCCCACTATATAGGTAGCCACAGCACATCTCTTCCAGTATATAGGTAGCCACAGCACATCTCCCCAAGTATATAGGTAGCCACAGCACATCTCCCCAGTATATAGGTAGCCACAGCACATCTTCCCAAGTATTTAGGTAGCCACAACACATCTCCCCAGTATATAGGTAGCCACAGCACATCTCCCCAGTATATAGGTAGCCACAGCACATCTCCCCAGTATATAGGTAGCCACAGTAAATGGCCCTTAGTAGATAGGTAGTTATGGCACAGCAAAAAAAATAAATAATACTCCTACCTGCGCTCCCAGCAGCCAGCTCCTATTAACTCCTGGGTGTAGTTATATCAACATCCAGGTGCCTTAGGGTGCCAATAAGGTGCCTCTATGCCATATGAAGAGATCAGTTCTATAAATGATACTTAATATTTGGGGAGGACTGAAGCAGAATTTGCTTCAAGTCACTCTCCGCCTCTGCTATTTCAGCATTACCACCTCAGCTCAGCTGTGCCTTGAATCTTTTGATATCATAGCTCCGTCCACATGACTAAGAATGTGACGTCACTATGTACACATAGAGTGTTCATTGGGGGGCCCCTTAAAGGGGTTTTCCCACAATGGCAAGTTATGCCCTATCCATAGGATAAGACCTAACTTGCTGATCAGTGGGGGTGTCAGTGCTGAGACCCCTGCAGATAGAGAGAACAAGGGGTCCGACTGACATCCTCACCCCACCAGCTGACCAGACCTTGACTGAACCACGGAGAAGACAGACCCTGAACTAAGAGCAAATCAAATCATTTAATAATGAAGTCCCTCACAAGTGAAGTGTCCCATAAAGCTGCAGACAAACGCCAGAAAATCTGCTGAAGTCGAGTTTAGCGACGAAGAGAACCTTTAAATATTCATGTGTCGACCTCAAATAATTCCAGGAGGCGAGTTACTAAAGTCGGCCTTGATAAGAAATATTTCTTTTTTTTCACATTTACTGGAGAATAACAACGATTGAAAATCCACTTGTGACTGAAATCCGCCAGAAAACATGATGTCCACATTAGCTCCCGGTATTATGGGGGATGACTGGAATGTGAAACTCCTATTTAAATGTGATCAGCGGCTCCGGAGACTTTTAGAGTTTAGGTAATGGAATTTGGAGAAGAAGAAACTCTGAGCGAGGAGATAAGAGCAAAATACTAATAAATTATCTCATTGACATCCCACGTATATAATTATACTGGGGCGGGTCTGGGCCACAGTATAACTTGAGAGGGTGCAGAAGGTACATTTGCACCCAGATCCCGGAGCCATAGGGGGCCCACACTATGAAGAGCCCAGTACAAGTGATTCCTTATAGATGGGACCCTCCAGCTTTAACGTAGTGTAAAATGGGTACTTTTGACTTTCAGCTCTACCCTCAAGTGTTTGATTAGGTTGAGGTCTGGTAACTTTGAGGGCCAATCTAGAAACTCTACTTCATTGTCATTGAACCACTTCTTAACCAATCTTCATGTATGCTTTAAAGGAAATCTACCACCAGGATAAAAAATTGTAAACCAAGCACACTGACATATTGGTGAGTATGCCCTCTCTGGCAGGTTCTGCTTTTCTTTTAGTTTCTTAGGACCTTGTTTTTACAATAAAAATGGTCCACAAATTATGCAAATGAGCCTCAGGGGCTCCAGACTCTATATATGTCAATGGAGCTTGGAGCTCGCCTGCATAATTTTTTTAACCTCTTTTTCTTAAAACCAAAGGCATACAAAGCTACAAGAAGAGCAGGTCAGAAGGAGCACACACCAGTAGGTCAGTGTGCTTGATTTACAATCCTGCATCCTGGTGGTAGATTTCCTTTAACACTTAGTTGTCCTTTTCATACCCATAGAGCTCAGCATTGAGACCACCATCTATTCTGGTCTATCCTGGTCAAGTATCCAACGCATTGGACTGTGAAACAACTCTATATCATCAGGCTTTCCTCCACCGCACTTGCCTCTTCCTACAATTCCTCAATCCGTTAGCCCCTTTTTCCCTTGATTCTTCCAGACCCATTTGCACCCATCAATGCCCAAACTATCGACTTTCGTCTCATCACTCCAAATCACCAGTTTTTAATCTTCTACTGTTCACCTTTCAAACTTTTTTTGCAAACTTAAGGCGATATACTCTTCTGAAAATATTGAAGTTGAGGCTTCTTCATCTTTTTCCGGGCCATCACTCCAGACCTGTGTAATACCGGTAGCACAGTTCTTGTACAGACGCCTGTGATCCGACTATTACAAAGCATATGACCCACTATCACTGCCGTGCTTGTGGATCCAGGACTGATAGAAGTTATGATGAGTCAACTTGTTGATGCCAATATTTTGTCTGGACGTTCACCTCTTGGATTTTGATTGGAAAGATAGAGTTTTTGAGAACGGGGGTCAGCTGATCCTCTACCCACGACCAGGCGTTTTTTTTACTTGAAGACCTTCTCCTGTAATTATTGCTTGAAAAAAACAGAGAAGCATCCCAGCATTTGGGGGTCATTTACTAAGCGCCCGATTCGTGTTTTCCCGACGTGTTACCCGAATATTTCCATTTTGCGCCGATTTCCCCTGAATTGCCCCGGGATTTTGGTGCACGCGATCGGATTTTGGCGCTTCGGCGCTGGCATGCCCACGACAGAAATCGGGGGGGGGCGTGGCCGAACGAAAAACCCGACGGATTCGAAAAAACCGCCGCATTTAAAAAAAAATGTGTCACGGAGCTTGCACTTATCTTCACTAGGAATAGGCCGGTGAACTTGAGCGCGTTCCGATGCTGTTCAGCGCAGCAGCGCCACCTGGTGGACGTTGGAGGAACTGCCTTAATGAATCTCGGCCGGACCCGAATCCACCGCAGAGAACGCGCCGCTGGATCGTGAATGGACCGGGTAAGTAAATCTGCCCCATTGTGTTGCCCTTAGCCTTAGACTTCAATAAGATATATTGACCACTTCTACGCTATGGATTGCAGTGATATAAGTAGAGTCCTGTTAGAATGTATAGAATGATACATATAGCTGTATAGTATAGTTTGCTGTAAATAAGGGGGTGAGGGACTGTGTCTAATAAATCCATAGGGGGTGATGTGGGCTTATATAAAATAACAATCCAAAGTAACAAAGGGTCGCGGCACTTCTTAAAATAAAATAACAATGAAGAGGCTGTTTGGGTAGATAAACTAGGCAATATTTTAGGGAACAGGAGACTGTTTTCTTGAATTTTTAATGCTGCCACATAAGTTCACTGCAAAGGGGCCCGATGAGGCTCTGTCACCCAGGGGCTTACTGAAACCTGAAGCCGACCTTGGACACATGGTATGTGGGGGTCCAATTGTAGATGTTGCAATGGGGTCTTGCATGCCGTGGTATGCATGTTTTCCTAGAACCTTAGCAATAAAGGAAATCGACCACTAAAGTTAAGCTAAATTAAACTACAAATACTCACCTATACTTTAAGCTTAACATCAGGCATTGTCTGAAAATAAGAAGCTTAAGGGACAGGGGCGTAACTACAGTGGTAGCAACCAAAGTGACCACTATGGGACCCGAAGTGTCAGGGGGCCCCAGCATTACATAAGAAATGACATTTCTTATCTGATTTCCCAACTCAGCTGTGTACTGTAGAAGATTTCACTGTTATATATGTATTTGCTGTACAATTTATGTATGTAATGGTGTGCATTCAGCATTCTTTAGTGTGGCAGGTTGGATGCCGGGGGCCCCTGACACTTTGGGCCCCATAGCGGTCCCTATGGCTGCTACCACTGTAGTTATGCTCCTGTCCCTTAAGCTTAACACACCAGGATCGCCTGAAAATAAGAGTTATAAAAAGCAGGTATTTAACTATTCACGCCTCTCGCATGAGGTCATCTCCTTCACCCATGATTAAGAGGCGTGAATAATTAACAGCCCGCAGCTGGTTTTTAAAACTCCTATTTTCAGGTGATCCCAACATGTCAAATTTGAAGCATAGGTGAGTGTATATAGTTTCATTTAGCTTAACTTTAGTGGAAGATGTCCTTTCAGTTATTAGTTGATGAAGAGTATGCAAAAAGATACGCCAAGCAGTCCCCATAGAATAACGCATACACCTATTACTTCATACTCGCTTCATCATTCCTAATATATATTGGATGGATTTTTCTGCTTACCTACTCTGATCTCTAACCTTATGATAGACTTGGTGTCACAGTCTATTCATCTTACCCACTTTCCTCCATTCTACAAGATTCTTCTTTTCCATTACTCGCTGCTGCAGGATGATGTGAAAAATGGTTCATAGAACAACCTTGGATTCTGAGAATCCTATTAATCCAGAACAGATGCTGGCAGCAAACAAACATCAAAAAACAGAAAGAAACCCACAGAATTTTAAAGGGATTTACATTGTTTTTCTCCTTGAATACTTTTCTCCTTGATATCCTTGAATACTTGTGTGCAGAATCTCTTCTGTATCCTACAAAATACTGCCTCCTGCTTATACACTACTCAATAGGTTTCTTCCTTTCAGCTGTTACAAGCAGGAGGCAGAGGAGGAGTGTGAGACCCCCACTAATCAGCAAGTTAGGCCCTATCCCGTGGGTAGGGCATAACTTTTCTTTTTGGGAAAACCCATCTAAGGATGCAAGTTTAATGGCACAGATCTTTTACTTGCTGCCGATATACAGTAAGTGCACCGTGCCCTCAAGGCATGATGAGTTGTAAGGACAAGGAAAAAGATGGAAAAAATAGAACATATAGAAGTGTTTCTGGAATGTTCTTCATGTAATATACCTTGGCTTTGCAGCATACTTTATCCTAATATTTTCATCATGTCAGTGCTTTTCACCAAATCACAGACACTTAGGTCATTTACTGTACGTGGGACTCTTCGGGGGAAATACTGCCACTCACCTGTTCTTAATCAGTGAAACAAAAAAAAACCCTGGAAACATAGAAATGGATAAATAATAAAAACACATATCATAATAAAACATCTTCTAACCTACATGTTGTACTTATATGGAAGTAATCCCGAAGAATTAGCTTCAAGTGAATGCCAGATTCTGTCACTTCTTATAAACATTTTTCGAGGTTAGAAAAACAGATACATCTGGATTCTTAGAATGGTTCCTAATCATCCTTTAGGATTTCAGCATCTTTAAGGGTCCTTGATCTCTGAAAAATTGAAAACGTACTGAGAACTTACCTTAAAGTTATCATTACATATCCCTTTTTCCTGACCGCAGCAGCGGTTGGGGGCTCAGTAGATGTATTATTAGATGCCTTCTTCTAGGACTCAAAGTAAACATCGTAACTATACTTTGAACCACAAATCTCAATTAAACATGGTAATGTACATACAATCCCATGTAAATAATCCAACATCTCTTTAATTTCAAAAAATTTCAATTTTTTTAAAAACTATTTTCAACAACAAAGGACGACATCCCCTGTTCTATTTATCCGAACATCTGAATGAGGCTGCCCCTCCCAAGCCAATGGGATTGAGTTGTAATACTAGGCACAGCCACAACCAAAACTAAGGCAATAAAACCACAAAGTACTTCATTTTTTAGTTAACAAGCTTTGTTACTCCTCCCCTGACCACAACTGCTCATTTATTTTAAAGAAGGGACTAGGTTCAGGTAAAACAAACAGGATAGTGAGCCCCAAACTCAAGCCCCCCAAAAGGTCCTGTCTGCTTAAACTATTCACCCTAAACGATGGCGAGTAACTGATTGATAGCCCTCCCTATGGCAAAATGTAAACATGTAACAAGACAAACAACACAAACAGACAAGTATAGTCAACAAGCAGAGTCACAACAGAGATAGCTACGAAGTACTAATATGCAAAACATAAGAAGAAAAAGTCTGAACAGGAGTCAAGTCCCGAATACTAGAAAGTCATCAAACAGAGTCTGTCTCACAAGGAATGGAGCGAGTCAAGATAGACTTTAACCAGCACCAAACTGAATCATTGTGTCTGCAGGGCGGTCTGTGTGTCCTCAGGGGGAGGGTGGGTCAGTTTCTCCGCGGGAGTAGGGGGTCAGTGTGTCCGAAGGGGAGGGTCAGTATGTCCGCAGGGGCAGGGGGGATGGAGAGGGAGGGGGCAGTGTGTCCGCAGGGGGAGGGGGATGGAGAGGGGAGGGGAGGGAGGGGGTCAGTGTGTCCTCAGGGGGGGGGTCAATGTGTCCTCAGGGGGAGGTCGGGTCAGTGTCTCCACAGGGGAGGGAGGTGGTCAGTGTGTCCGCAGGGGGAGCGGGGAGGGAGGGGGGCAGTGTGGCCACTGGAGGGGGGACCACTAAGGCTCTGTCACCCAGGGGCCCACTAAAACCTGGAGCCGGCCCTGGGTTAACTATTGCTGGACCAGAGGTGAGCTGCAGAGGAGATGGGTGTGGTGCAATTAGCTGCCTCCAAACAGCAATATAACCAAACCTGTGTTCACACACAGCAGTAAAATGACATGCATAGATAAAATCAGGGTAATTAGCCACATTCCAAACAACCCCAGCACAGATGCCACATTTAGTATTTATTCTCTGCAAAATCTTTGGGAGAGGATATGAGGATTTTTGCTGCCAGCTCACAGAGGGATCAGATTACTTACCAATGAAAGCTTATGGTGAGAGAAGCAGAAGGAGGAGAAAGAGCCAAATGAGATCAAACTACAAATAATGCTCAGTTTTCCAAATAATGGAATCATGTGGTGCTAGGTAGGGATAATCGGACACGTTCAAGTTTGGGTCCGACCAATTTCTGACAAACCCGAACCTGAATGTTCTGTTCGGCACGCGTTAACCCTTGGGAATTCTAGTTTTCTGCATAGAATCACTAGGTCATGTTGGCACTCTGGAGTGGCATTGGACTGGCACTTAGAGGGGAGTTTCGGTGCACAGTCAGAGTTTGCAACACATTTATCACGTGATATCCAACAGAATTGTGCTGCACGCTCTATGTTGAAAGGGCGCCAAATAAAAGTTGGTGTATTCTCCTGGAGAAGTGCATGGGGAGCCAGATTCATGAAGAACGTGCCACAATTTGTGAATATGTTGCACACTGCACCCTCTACAGACAAACTGCACTATTTTTGATAAATGTGGGTCAGTGGGTGTAAAAGAAACGTTTCATTCGGAGGCATAATCCTAGGAAAGTCCGAGGGTAATGACCAGAGGAATGCAAAAGAAAGTCATAATCCATAAAGCATCAGACAGACTAAAGAGGAGGGCAAGCCAGGGACTAAGCCAGGGTTAAAGCTGTGTTCATAAGACAATGGGGCACATTAACTTACCCAGTCCTGTCGCTATCCCCCATCCGGACGGTGGACGAAGGTGAAGTCCGGCACGATTCACCAAGATCGTGTGACCGAGATCCTGCATGTGTCGCTTCCCCGCTGAGGTCCACCGGAGTTCACCTTCTTCTTCCTGGTTCATGTAAGTGCTTGGCTTCTGACACAATCTGAGATGTTAAATCCTGCGTCCGAATCCCGCGTTAAATCCAGCGTCCGTATCCGTCGGCCCGCCCCCCAATTTCTGTCACATGAAAGCCGGTACCGATGCGCCAAAATTCGTTCGCATGCGCCAAAAACCCCAGTTAAATGTGGCACAAAACTAAAAAATTCGGGAAACCCGCTGAAAATGCGTTCCGCGGACCCTTAGTAAATGTGCCCCAAAATCTGTACTGCATAATCGTGGGAAAGTCTAGATGCCGTCACAGAACCGACCCAACAGAAAGCACAGGTCCCATCACAGTGAGGAGTCCCGGGAGTATCTTCAGCAGGGTAAAATACAGTGAATTCTGGAGTCATATGGAACAAACCCCTTTTTCTACGAATATGCTGACTCTGCTGAACATGTCTGAGTCTACACTGCAAAGTTAAAAAGTGAACTCCAAAATAGTACAAATAGTACACAACAATACACCACTGAATGTGATAGATACTGACTGATGTGATAGATACTTTGACTACATGTTTTATGGATAATAATAGATGGACAGTAATTTCACTAACAAGCAATGAGGCTAAATTATCATACAGAAATCTATCTGTCCATACACACGTGTGTGAACAATGTAACAATGGCTCTCAGGGACAACAGGAAGACTCTGCAAAGAAATGATATTGATTGTTGTCTGTCCCTGCTGGAGATGCAACCCATAACCTTAATTTGAAATACAATAAGCAATGGAGTAATTAGAAGATAAATGCTGAAATGATGTCCTATTGTCTTCTATTCTCACCATTAGTTCTGCACTAAAGATGTATTTACTGTTTTGTTACAATTGTATATTGTGCTCATAATTGACCAAAAGCTGAAACATTATTGAATATCATTAAATGGATTCTTCTAGACACATTCTATATTTTGGGCTCAGCCCAATTAAGTCTTCATATATAACACTGCACACACAGCATAGAACAATAAGTCCTATGGGACAAACTGGTCACCAGCTTACTAGTCCACCGACTGCTCTTGAGACAACAGCATTTGAGGTTAATTTGGAAGCCAATCATTTGGCTAGGAACTATTTCTCACTTGGAATGCAAATGACCTACAAGGAACATATTGCCCTGCATGTTCTGTTGCCACCTTGTCGTCAGAAGGAAGGGTAGGGGGGTTCACCAAAAAGTAAACCTTGACATTGTCCATGATTGTCTTCTGCAAAAACATTATCTACTGGATGCTTGTTGATATTCAGTTACTAACTACATTGTACATATGGTAAGGCCACCTTTGAGCTAACTTGAATGAAACTCAGTTGCGACGTCTAAATACGAGTTAATATATTTGTTGGTTTATAGAAGGGATAATATAATTTACTATAATTTACCATTTTTAGGCAAGTAATAGAATCTGAATCTTTTCAGCCTTTGTTAGTCTCTGCTTATGTTTGCACTTTGGTGCAGAAGGGCAACATCAACTAGTTGTCTACTTGCTGCCTAAAGTGGGGTGGGCAAGTAGGCAGGGACAGCTGGGAAGGGGATTTAGTCTCAGGGCCTACTGTCCTTGTCTGAAGTCTGATCCCTGAATGTACATAACAAGTACCTCATAATAGAATCTGATGAATGAGATGAATAGAGCAGCAGGGCGCATGCGCAACTGGCCGCTCTGTATATATGGGGTGCAACAAATCTGTGGGATCCAATCCTGCGGATAAGGGCTAACCTGTTGCCACTGGACAACCCCTTTAATGAACAAATGCTAGGTTTTCCTAAAAATGGTGTCACAAACTAGAATTTAAAGGGATGTTCATTTTCCAAATATCTCAGCCCATAAGGAGGTTCTACTGTGTACATTATTGCAGCACACCGCATATATGAGTATATGAGTTTCTCTCATTTCTAACATATATAGGAATAGAGGGAGGATAGAATACAAATTACACAATAACTGATAAGGAATAAATTGGAAAATTTTGCACTTAAAAAGCAAAATTCATTGAAGTCCTGCAACGGGTGAATCCATCTTATTCCCTGCCTGGTCCCTGATGTAAATTCCAATATCCTGTTTATTCCTCACTCTGAGGTTTATTAGTTCATCTATCACTTCTTATAATAAGGAATGTAATTATTGAAATCTCAGACATGATCAGAAATTAGGCGTCTTAATGCAGAAACTATTTTGTCTCCTGTTTACACTCACGACCCCCCTGTGGGGATGGAAAATATGTGTTACCCCAGTAGATAAAATTGGTTTTTATGCTATATTTAGTAATTTGACTTTTTAGTCTTAAATGTCTGAAAATTCACCATTTAACGCCCAGCATTGAGGTCTGTATATTATTTATGCAGATGATTTAAAGGAATTGTCTACTTTCAGCAAATAATTCAAATGGTTTGTGTAAGGAAAAGTTATTCAATTTTCAAATATACTTTCTGTATCCATTTCTCATAGTTTTCTAGATCTCTGCTTGCTGTCCTGCTATAGAAAGCTTCTATGCTTACTTCCAGTGCATAGACATCTTTGCATGGTCTTGTGATGGACACAGAGGTGCACGAATTGTTATTATCACACAGCTCTGTGACTGACAGAATCTCTCTCCACTCCCATTGCCATCCTGTCTGATGTCAGAACACTTAATCACCTTCCATACCAGGGCAATGGATTCTCATTTAAGGTCTTTTAGATCAGTACTCTTTGTCTGCTGTAGTCTTGTACTAAGCAAATAGTGTTATTCTGTCATTCTGTAATCTTTGACCCTTTGTCTGTGTTCTTGACTTTTCATTTTTCCTTGTGATTTTGTACTGCATTGTCCTTTTAGTTTTGACCCATAGTTGATGACTATCCTCTATGTTTCTATTGTACTGTCTTGGTCTCCAAGTTTGCACTTGGTGCAGGGAGGGAATGTCAACCAGTTGTCTACCTTCTGCCTAAAGCGGGGTGGGCAAGTAGGCAGGGACAGCTAGGAAAGGGATTTAGTCTCAGGGCCCACTTTCATTGTCTGTGTCTCAAGTCTTATCTCTGCATAACAAGTACCTCAGAATTTCATAGTTTATACGGTTGAAAAAAGACACTTGTCCATCAAGTTCAACCAAGGAAGGGTAGGGATTGGATGAGGAAGGGATTTAGGGGAAACAATCCTATATAGCATAACAATCAATGTTATTTAGGTGTAAAAAGGCATCTAGACCCTTCTTGAACCTCTCCGCTGTCCCTGCTGTGACCAGCGCCTGAGGCAGGCTATTCCACAGATTGACAGTTCTTATAGTAAAAAAGCCCTGTCGCCTCGTAACCCATCTGGTCCAGGAGCTTTGTACACATCGATTTTATTGAGCTTAGATTGGATAATGCCTACATTCAGCCAGTCTACTATATTACAGGAAGCACGACCCGCACTGGCACCACCCAAGTCAGAAGTTCTCTCTACTATTGTATAAACGGAGCTAAAAAACCTATTAAGTATCTCCGCCTTCTCTTGGTCTCCAGTCACCGATGCCCCATTTTCAGAATAAAGGGGTCCAACCTGTTGTGACCCATTTTTTTTTGCATTGATATACCTAAAAAATTTCTTGGGATTTGTTTTGCTATCTTTAGCCACATGTCTTTCATTTTGTATTTTGGCTGATTTGATTTCCTTTTTACAGATTTTGGTAAGTTTTTTGTAAGGTTATGTATGTGGTTTTGTAAGAATGGAAGGTTATGTATGTGGTTTATTTTATTATGTTACTTGTGTTGGAGTTGTATCATATCTGATCAGCAGTAACATGGCCTAGGCACTACATAGCTAAAAAAATAGTGAGAGTGAGTTCAAATTTTGGAGATATTAGATATATGTTTATTTTGCACAATAAAGATTTGTCTACTGATATTTTTACACCCAGGTCTGTAACCATTACAAGGTTTATCATTATTGGAACAGATACTAGAGGAATCTGGATCTTATCTTCTTGAAAAAGTGTAGATTGACAGAAAAGAGCACGCCTTAAACTGCTCCAAATTTGACAAAAAAATGGCTGCTAAGCAAACCAAGAGGTGCCATAGACAGTATAGACAGTGTAGGACCGGCCCACCAGTAAAGGTTAAAAAGTTTTGGACCTGGAAATCCCTCTCTGTGAAGGACCTCAAACTTACTGATAGGTTCCCTTAAGCTGTCTACGTTTAAAGGACAACTACCAGTACACTGACATACTGGTGTGTGTCCCCTCTGGCAGGATCTGCTCTTCTTATGCCCTGGTTTTTACAAGAAAAGGCTTTTAAAATTATGCAAATGAGCTTTAGTGGCTCCAGGCTCCATAGGTGTTAATTTGTATAGTGTAAATCCTTTTTCTCTTAAAAACAATGGCATAAGAAGCTAAAAGAAAAACAGATGGAGGGAGCACACACCAGTATGTCAGTATGCTTGGTGTACAATCCTTCATCCTGGTGGTAGATGTCCTTTAAGATCGAAATCTTCCCTTAATGTTCTACACATATGTCGTGTTGACATAAAACTATTACCCTACAAGGAATCCCAAGGCAAGGTACACTAAAAGGGAATTTTACTGAGCCATTTCTGGAATTATTATAATCAAACCACAGCGGATCCTTGATATTCAAGACGTCTTTGGATTTTAGTAAAAATGGGAAATTTTTTTAAAAAAAGCTTTTTATTAAGACTTTGTTCTGTAATAATTTTTAAGCACTTAACATTTTCTTAACACAAAGGCTCAAAAAAAGGACAAAAAGTATCACATGATGGAAGTCAATTACTTTTTTTCGCACAAAGGTTATTTGACTGAAAGGAATAAAGATAAATTTTTCATTTAACAGAAGCCAATTTTACATTTTGTACCGTACTTTCTAAATGTTACTTCTCCGTCAGTCATCGGTCTTGTTCAGCTGTCGGACATTGTTAAATTTCAATAATTCTGCTTGACCAAAAAGAATTAATATGTCTTTCAAGTGTTTGGCAAATGTTTCATTACATTTTCAGATGATCAGGAACGTAACTAATATGGCGACTTCATTACTTTTTGATATGTTAGACAAGAACTGTGAATAGAAGGGTGGGGAATACACCTTGGAAAAAGCAGAACATAGGACCGTATCCAGCTGTTTCCACATCTCCCAACCACCTCCAGAAAGTGGAAACAATTCTTGTCTCAGCCACCAACATCTGGGAATGGATTAACCTATTGGGGCTCATTTACTAAGGGTCCGCGGACCACACAAACATCGGAAAATCCGACGATTACCATTTTGTGCCACATTTAAAAGGGTATTGTGGCGCACGCGATCGGATTTTGGCGCAAGCTTTCATGTGACAGAAATCGGTGGTGGGCTGACGGACGATCCGATGGATTCGGACTGAGCGCAGGATTTAACATTTAAATTGTGTCGCAAGACAATGCACTTACATGCACTTACATGCACCAGGAAGAAGAAGGTGAGCTCTGTCGGACCTGATCGGGGAAGCGACACATGCAGGATATCAGGTGCACGATCTTAGTGATCGCGACAGGACCGGGTAAGTAAACGTGCCCCATTAACTCCATTAAAAACAACTGCAACATCCCCACCGCGGCCTAGCCTTATGTTGGGGCCTGGAGACAGCCGGGGCCCCCAATACCGGAGTGGCTGGCGGTTGCGGCCTAGGCACGCTAGTGTCACGGTGCTTGGTATGGGGACCGGAGGGCTGTCCTACAGCCTGGCAGGTGTCCAGCAGGTGGTGTTGGCAAGAAATGCTGAGGGAGAGGCTGCTATAGCGGTTCTCCCTGGGGCAACCCTTTGGAGTCTGGAGTATGAGTCTCTGTGTAGTGGATAGGGTGCCTGTGATGGTAACAGCCGTAGTAGCAGGGACCAGACGGAGGCAGACGTTGTACAAAAGTAACTTACAGTTCTTTATTGGAACCGACAGGAACAATAGATAAGTGCCAAACGAATCTTGACAATGGTAGAAGGCTGGGGATGCATTTGGAGAGGGAACCACAGGGATTGATCATCAGCCTGGATGCAAGGGAAGGCTGGGAGATAGCTGTGTCCTAGTAGGATGCTTCAGCTTGTCCTGGGTTACTTCAGATATCACCCTTGAAGGTAGGATGATATCCCTTTACTCTCACTAACTCCTCAGAGCTCTACTGTCTCACAGCTTGGTCTGACTGACTACCCTGTCTCACTAATCTCTCTGTCTCCTCTCTAGAATTTTCCTGACCAGGGGTTTTATTACTCCCACTGGTCAGGTGGGGGTTACTCCTCCAATGGCATCCCAGCTTACAATACAATATTAGAACAGATGTGATTGACTGATGGAAAGACATCACATTAAACAATTAACTCCTGCCTTCCCAGGCAGAATCTACCGCTGCAGTGTTCCCCATGTTGCGTAGTGACCTGCTGTAAGGTTGGTCAGACTCCACACAAGTTGCGAGCTACGTATTGGGACGTATTCGCAACACCTTGAATCGGCAGGGGTGTTGCACAACGAATTGGGCGTCTTGAAATCCAACATGCTCAACTTTTCGTTTCCTTGACGTCTACCATTGATGGTCACTTCATACTATCAGCATCAATCCACATTCGGGTAATGCATATGGCCACCCTCAGGGGCGCACCAGCCATGAGGCGAGTTGAGACTTTCGCTTCAGGGTGGCACGCCTCCTGCTGGTGGAGGGGCGGCATTTTGCAGGCTGCTATGCTGCTCCACTACTACTAACAACAGTATTTGCATCATTCAGATGCGAGTACTATTGCTGACAGCACCGCGCAGGACGTCCTGTGCGGCGCTGCTGTGACACAGGAAGCCCTTGCTAGCGCTTCCTGTGTCACTAGCACAGAGGCAGCCTGGAGGAGGAGGAGGAGCGGGAGCGCCACATTCAAACATGTGGCTGGTCTCCCTGGAGGTGCAGCCCGGGCAGAGCTGACAGGAGAAGCCCCGCCCACCAGCCCGGCCTGCAGCACAGAGGAGACTGCTCCATCCACTGCCATGATGTATCCCCTGCCTGACCTGGACCTCCTGCTGGATATCAGGTAAGTGACAAGTGTATATGTGTGTGTCTTCCCTGTGTATATACATGTGTGTGTGTCTTGTCATGTGTATATATGTGTGTTTGTTCCCTGTTTATATGTGTTTTGTCATGTGTATAAAACATGTCATGTGTGTGTATATAGAGGTATAACATGTAATAGCTGTATATATAGGTGTCATGTGTGTGTATATAGAGGTATGACATGTAATAGCTGTATATATAGGTGTCATGTGTGTGTATATAGATGTATGACATGTAATAGCTGTATATGTATAGGTGTAGTATTTGTGTTTATATAGAGGTATGACATGTAATAGCTGTATATATATACGGTATATATATATATATAATATTATATATGTGTAGTGTGTATATAGATGTATGACATGTAATAGCTGTATATATAGGTGTAGTATGTGTGTATATAGATGTATGACATGTAATAGCTGTATATATATATATAGGTGTAATGTGTGTATATAGAGGTATGACATGTAATAGCTGAATGTATTGGTGTAATGTATTATATATGTGTGTTTATAGTGGTATAACATGTAATAGGTGTGTATATATAAGTGCCATGTATGTGTATATGCAGGTATACCATGTAAAGGGTGTAGATATAGGTGTAATGCGTGTATACTGTATATACAGGTATAACATGAAATAGGTTTATATATATATATGTGTGTGAAATTTGTGGTGTGTGTGTGATATATATATATACAGTGATTGCTTGCTTTGGGGGGAGCTGTATACAGTGATTGCTGGCTTGGGGGGAGCTGTATACAGTGATTGCTGGCTTGGGGGGAGCTGTATACAGTCATTGCTGGCTTGGGGGGAGCTGTATACAGTCATTGCTGGCTTGGGGGGAGCTGTATACAGTCATTGCTGGCTTGGGGGGAGCTGTATACAGTGATTGCTGGCTTGGGGGGAGCTGTATACAGTGATTGCTGGCTTGGGGGGAGCTGTATACAGTGATTGCTTGCTTTGGGGGGAGCTGTATACAGTGATTGCTGGCTTGGGGGGAGCTGTATACAGTGATTGCTGGCTTGGGGGGAGCTGTATACAGTCATTGCTGGCTTGGGGGGAGCTGTATACAGTGATTGCTGGCTTGGGGGGAGCTGTATACAGTGATTGCTGGCTTGGGGGGAGCTGTATACAGTCATTGCTGGCTTGGGGGGAGCTGTATACAGTCATTGCTGGCTTGGGCGGAGCTGTATACAGTCATTGCTGGCTTGGGGGGAGCTGTATACAGTCATTGCTGGCTTGGGGGGAGCTGTATACAGTGATTGCTGGCTTGGGGGGAGCTGTATACAGTGATTGCTGGCTTGGGGGGAGCTGTATACAGTCATTGCTGGCTTGGGGGGAGCTGTATACAGTCATTGCTGGCTTGGGGGGAGCTGTATACAGTGATTGCTGGCTTGGGGGGAGCTGTATACAGTGATTGCTGGCTTGGGGGGAGCTGTATACAGTCATTGCTGGCTTGGGGGGAGCTGTATACAGTCATTGCTGGCTTGGGGGGAGCTGTATACAGTCATTGCTGGCTTGGGGGGAGCTGTATACAGTCATTGCTGGCTTGGGGGGAGCTGTATACAGTCATTGCTGGCTTGGGGGGAGCTGTATACAGTCATTGCTGGCTTGGGGGGAGCTGTATACAGTCATTGCTGGCTTGGGGGGAGCTGTATACAGTCATTGCTGGCTTGGGGGGAGCTGTATACAGTCATTGCTGGCTTGGGGGGAGCTGTATACAGTCATTGCTGGCTTGGGGGGAGCTGTATACAGTCATTGCTGGCTTGGGGGGAGCTGTATACAGTCATTGCTGGCTTGGGGGGAGCTGTATACAGTGATTGCTGGCTTGGGGGGAGCTGTATACAGTGATTGCTGGCTTGGGGGGAGCTGTATACAGTGATTGCTGGCTTGGGGGGAGCTGTATACAGTCATTGCTGGCTTGGGGGGAGCTGTATACAGTCATTGCTGGCTTGGGGGGAGCTGTATACAGTCATTGCTGGCTTGGGGGGAGCTGTATACAGTCATTGCTGGCTTGGGGGGAGCTGTATACAGTCATTGCTGGCTTGGGGGGAGCTGTATACAGTCATTGCTGGCTTGGGGGGAGCTGTATACAGTCATTGCTGGCTTGGGGGGAGCTGTATACAGTCATTGCTGGCTTGGGGGGAGCTGTATACAGTCATTGCTGGCTTGGGGGGAGCTGTATACAGTCATTGCTGGCTTGGGGGGAGCTGTATACAGTCATTGCTGGCTTGGGGGGAGCTGTATACAGTCATTGCTGGCTTGGAGGGTATATTACTGTTCCCTGTCTGGACTACATTCAATGGG
Organism: Engystomops pustulosus; assembly: GCF_040894005.1. Lineage (NCBI taxonomy): Eukaryota > Metazoa > Chordata > Amphibia > Anura > Leptodactylidae > Engystomops > Engystomops pustulosus. Next base: position 62,314,594 of record NC_092421.1, read on the forward strand.
GGTCCTGGCTGTATATGTTTTCAACTACATGACGGTGCACTATGAATTTTATACTACATGGCAGTACACTGTATGCATTTTGCATTGATTTATTTTCACACCAAACCAATATGATGGATCTGGTCCTGACACTCCCTTATATATTACATAAATTGGGGGGGGGGGGGGCGTCTCTCTATGGCTCGCCTCAGGCAGCAGACAGGCTTGGTACACCCCTGGCCACCCTAATATTTTCCATATTAAAGTAATTACAGAATATATATTATATATCATTCATTGATCTCCATTTTGGTCATGACATACTTGGGGGGGGGGGATTTAACAATGTGTCTCAGGTTGCGCCAGTCAGCCAGCCAGGATAGCACTAGTCTTTTGCTGCATGAGATTTATCACCCCAAATTCTGGTGCAGCACAAGAATGTTAGTTCCTACTTTAGAACTAATTTTAGTTTGCCTAAACTGTGCGCCAGAATTTTTGAGCGATTTTCCAAGACGCCACTCATTTCCAGGATGCTTAAACATACTAGTCTGCGGCCAAGAGCTGGCGACTGTTTACTCTACCTTTATGACCCCCAGCAATCCGATTCTGATACACTGAAGCGTCAAATGTAATTTTGGATTGCTATATGTCTTTCAATAAACTGGAGCATTACCTTTCAACACATTTTGGACTGCCAGGTTTTTACTATTTAGTTACAATGGGGTGGTACCCTACCAGCAACAGCCTATACCGGAGAGGAGTGACATATAATGGGGAAGATTTACTTACCTGGTCCAGTCGAGATCCAGCAGCGCGTTCTCCGACGTTGATTTGGGTTTTTTTAAATTCCCCGATTTTTCCGAATCCGTCAGGTTTTCCGACTGCCACGCCCCCCCCCGATTTCTGTCGCGTGAAAGCCGGCGCCGATGTGCCACAATCCGCTCGCGTGTGCCAAAATCCTGGGGCAATTCGTCTCAAACCGGAAAAATTCGGGAAACCCAGCGGAGAAACACGATTCGGACCCTTAGTAAATGTGCCCCATTATATTTAAATTGCCAGAATTTTGAACGCAGGGAGAATTTCCCACAAGCCACCCCCTGCTCACAAGGCCACGCCCATTTCTCTTAGTCCGACAAGTCAGGAAAGTGGCAAAAAGGTCTAAAGTTCTAAAAAACCTTCATAAATGTGGCGAAAGGCGTTTTTTGACAGTTTTTTTGTGCAAAACCACATTGTGGCTGAAGTGTGTTAATAAATCGCCCCCACTGTCTGTAAGGTTATCTTTTTTACTCCTATAGAGAAGGTTGCTTAATACGTTAATCGCTTTTTAGGTTAATTCGATGAAAAAGCAAATGGGACCTCTAGTTATCAGCTGTAAATGAAACTGAAAGCTGGAAGCTCGTAAGTATCAGAACAGTTTTACCAAAGGAGAAACTAAGAATTAGACAGATTCCTATGTAAGGTCTGTTTCATGCTAGGTCCTTTAGTCCTGGGTCCTATGTGAGACGGAGATAGAGAGGTGGGTGACCATGAGTACAGAGACGGACAGGTGGGTGAACATGAGCTCTGGTACATCCATTTACTTCTGTACTAAAAGCTTGGTTCCTTCCCACTAATTATTGAGAATTGGGGCAATCTTATAGGTTCTGCCCAGGGATGGGAATGCCCCTACCGATACCATAATTTATGCATATCTGTGTAATTTCCCCCCATATATTTGTATTTATTTGGAAACAGATTTTTGTGGGGTTAATTTTTTTCTTTTTGTAGGTGGCAGGCAAATGGGAATTTCCGTCCATATATTGAGACACTACTGGGATCTTACCTTGGGTTGATCATGTCCGCCCATGTTGGTACTGTGTGTGCTGTACATTTGATGTCCTCCAGCCTTTCTCCACATCTTCAGGAAGCTTTGATGATATCTGTACAGGGATTCGGCCTTTGAAGCAGCGGGTAGTCTCTCATTTGTAGTGGTGTTCTTTGGTGCTTGCATTGTTGTGCCATGACATGTGTGCCGCCTGCAGCTATGTGAGATATAAATGTTTCATCCATTGGACAAATCGTTACCCAGGCTTATACTGTACGTTTTTAACCGATCCCAGGTAAGTCAGAATGCATTATCTAGTTACACTTTTGTAGTCATTCTGAATACACTTTAGTGAACTGTTGCTTATCTTTGTGGCAATTGTGTCTTTGAAACAGGATGATATTTGCAAACCAGAGATGCCCTCAGGATTTCTGCAAAGTATGAAGAGGTTTTAGGGTTACATAGTCTTAGAGATAACTGAATAAGTGAATGCCGTCTTCCCTGGAGCACCGGTGGCCTACTTGCCCACTATAAGTTTTCTCATCTGTCTGAGGTAGACGGATCTTGGAAGGCTTTCAGATACCCCCCCCCCATCTTTCCATATTAAACCTCACAAAATACCTTACACATGGGTGCACAAGAATTCCAATGATTCAATTGAGGTTTCTGTTGATTCCGCTGTATACTAAAACCGGCTTTTATACCTTCTCATTTCATTCTTGCATCCAGTCACAGAGGCAGGAGAGCTCTCAGATCCAGTCACGGAGACGGGAGTGCTCTCAGATCCAGTCACGGAGACGGGAGTGCTCTCAGATCCAGTCATGGAGGAGGGAGAACTCTCAGATCCAGTCACAGAGGGGGGGCGAGCTCTCAGATCCAGTCACAGAGGCGAAGAGCTCTCAGATCCAGTCATGGAGGCGGAGAGCTCTCAGATCCAGTCATGCAGGCGGGAGAGCTCTCAGATCCAGTCACAGAGGCGGAAGAACTCTCAGATCCAGTTATGGAGGCAGGAGAACTCTCAAATCCAGCCATGGAGGCGGGAAAGCTCTCAGATCCAGTCAAGGAGACGGCAGAGCTCTCAGATCCAGTCACGAAGGTGAGAGAACTCTCAGATCCAGTCACGAAGGCGGGAGAGCTCTTTGATCCAGTCATGGAGGCGGAAGAGCTCTTAGATCCAGTCACAGAGGCGGGAGAGCTCTTAGATCCAGACACGGAGGCCGGAGAGCTCTCAGATCCAGTCACAGAGATGGGAGAGCTCTCAGATCCAGTCACAGAGGTGGGAAAGCTCTCAGATCCTGTCACAGAGGTGGGAGAGCTCTTAGATCAAGAGACGGAGGTGGAGGGCTCCCAGATCCAGACACAGATCCAGTCAAGCTTCACCCACCATCTCTGAAATGTGAAAATGTATAAAGTAAAAAGCAACCCAAAAGTAGATGCATGTAACATTTCAGTCTTTAAGGGGTGTTCCCACAAAGACAAGTTTTTAAAATATACTCAGGATAACAAAATAACACATACTCTAATTCACTGTTATTAACAAAAATTCAGCATTTCACAGATATAAGTCCAATCTGTCTCTATCAGTCCTGGTGTACACAATTTCAGTTTCCCCAAGACACGACTTTGTAACTTCTTACTTAGGGTCGGGGAAGCCATCTTGGATTTCTGTGTGACTGCCGTGCTGCTGAGTTTCTCTCTCTCTGACCCCTGCACTCTAGCCCCGAAAGAGTTTACAGTGTGTAATAGGCATCTCATGGATCTCATCATCTCTGATCTGTCTCTTCTCTCTCTTTCTATGTGTCAGATACTAGTGCAATGTTCAGAAGGTAAATGAAAGTGTATATAAACCTTGTACCCTGATATTCTAAGCACATTGTCAGCACACAGCATCTCATAACACAGAGGGATCATGAAGTGTCTGCGCTGAGTGAAAGGTGCTAAAACAGCAATAAAATTGTAAAGTAAGGGGTTAAAAATGATCTTTATTGTGTAAATAAATTCTGTTTTATTATTGTTTTAGGTCCAAAATTCTATACAGGACTGAATTATGGTTGGAATTATATCAGTGAAATGCTGTATTTTTTTGTTAATAAAAGTGAATTAGAGAATGTGTTCTTTTGTTATCCTGAGTATATTTAAGAATCTTTGGGAATAGCCCCTTAATGCCTACCACTGACCACCAAAAGGGTGACACAATCCCACTAGAAATGAAAGAAATGTTTAATATATCTTATACAGTAGATCAACAATTTTGGTCATTGCTCATTGACATGTTGGGGCTCATTTACTAAGGGTCCGTCAGACGCATTTTCGTCGGGTTTCCCGACAATTTCCATTTTGCGACAAATTGCCCCTGGATTTTGGCACATCGTCGCCGGCTTGCACGCAACAGAAATTGGGGGGCGGGCCGCCAGACAACCCGACGGATTCGGACAAGACGCAGAATTTAACATTTAGAAATGTGTCGCAAGACACACACAAGAGCTTTGTGAATCGCAGCAGACCCGAATCCTCATTGGACAACGCACTGCAGGATCATGACAGGACCAGGTAAGTAAATCTGCCCCGTTATCTTTATCTTACACCTCTACTCATCTTCAGATTAGCCCATGTATGTTCTAGTAAGGGGTCCTCCTTGTGCTCCCTTAGGAAAAAATGTGTTTCCAGCCAATTCAAGGCAGACCTTTGGTTGAGAATGCTGTCTAAACGTAAGGTCTTACTTTGTTGGTGACCTTCACTAAGGTGTCAAATCTGTTGCTGTTTGACCCGTGTTCCTGCCGCCAGCTCAGTTTCTCATCTGTGTTTCTGTTGTGATTGTGGGTGACAATCCTGGCTTGACTAAACTTCAAACCTTGTTGCTTGCACTTACCTCTTGCCAGTACGTTGACTTTGAAAGAACTTCACCTACAGTGATATCAGCTTGTTTTTGACGATCCTCTGTCAAACTCTCCAGGTCTCCGAACTGGTATTTTCGACTGCTGCCACCTACACCAAGACTATTTGGAACATTACTGACCTGGAGATTCAATCAGAGAAAAGTCCAGATCCATGGGTCCAAGGTCCAAGGGTGAACCCAATGGGGCATAGACAACTCCCTTGGGATTAGCCCAAAGTCAAACCAGTTTGGTCTACATCCAGCTGCCTGTTATACATGGACAAGGATGTTGGTTTCCATTCTTTTACGCCTCCTTAATATTTTATAGTGTAAAGTAGACATCACTTTAATACTGCTTAGTACTGCAAATAGTTGTGACCTTGGTTCCAAAGATTTCACTTCAGTCACCAACCAACATTGCCAGTAATGACTTCATTAGCAGCTGATATTTGAAGCTATTTGCACTTAAAAGGAGCAATGTGCAAAAATGCATTGATACACAATTTTATTAAATATATCATTTCATGCCAAGACATGAAAAAAGCAAAAGAGAAAATTTTTTTTTTTTGAAAGTGGAGACTTTCAAAAATAACTAGGTCACCCAGTGTCTGAAACGGTTGAATCAAAATGGAGCATTTATTTTTCATATTTTTTTTTTATTACATTTGTTACGGAGATAGCGTGTAATTAAAACCTTTTAAGGACCATCAGATATTTGGACCCAAGAAAATTTAATTTAACCTTGTCCTAATATACTAAATCGTGACTTTTTTTTTCCTCCCTTTTTCCAAAGTAAGTCTGATTACAGATACATAATGTAACGTCTCTGAATTTTCTCATCAGCACATTTAATAAATAGTGTTTGATGTGGGGCTTTGATATTGGTCTATTCGATTCACAAAGCTTTCATATTTGTAAATGCGCCAGGCAGTAAAACGCTACTGACTTTTGTGCTTCTATGAACTCGCCTTATCTTCTTGACACACACAGCAATACGTGATGCTATCTGTTGTCTAAACTGCCCGCTCCTCCGAGAAAACGGCCCCATGTAATCCAGTTACCGCACAATTAACAACCATCAGGAGGTGAGATAGACCCGGCCATCACATTTCATACATTTTGCAAAGTCATTTCACTTTGATGTACAAATTCATTAAATTTTTTTTTCTGTTTTTTTTCCCCATATGATGGGTTTCAGAGATGGACCTTAAGAGAAGATTGGAAGAACATCAATTGTTTTCTGATGCTTGAATGAAAAGAACAGGATACAGTAACCGCAGTAATTGCTAATGGATCTTTTCTGGAAATAGCCCAATAACTTTAAGTAAAGTTACATAAGCCTAAATTTGATTAAACTTATTACATCGGTTTAGTTCCAGTTCAGTACTTGTTAAGCTTTACACACAACGTCCTTGGTGATTAAATCCATCTTGACTCCTGTTGGGTGGTTTGGTAGTGAGCAGAAGTTTATTTTGGTGGCAATCGGGGGAAAATTCATTAAAGCAAACCTGTCACCAGGGATCTTATTTTTTGATATAGACTTGAAGAAGGCTATCACACCTTCATTGAAAATATGTCTTTCTAACTTCTTTATGCATTTGCATTGCAATATACACTCACCGGCCACTTTATTAGGTACACCTGTCCAACTGCTCGTTAACACGTAATTTCTAATCAGCCAATCACATGGCAGCAACTCAGTGCATTTAGGCATGTAGACATGGTCAAGACAATCTCCTGCAGTTCAAACCCAGCATCAGTATGGGGAAGAAAGGTGATTTGAGTGCCTTTGAACGTGGCATGGTTGTTTGTGCCAGAAGGGCTGGTCTGAGTATTTCACAAACTGCTGATCTACTGGGATTTTCACGCACAACCATCTCTAGGGTTTACAGAGAATGGTCCGAAAAAGAAAGTGAGCGGACTGGTTCAAGCTGATAGAAAGGCAACAGTGACTCAAATCGCCACCCGTTACAACCAAGGTAGGCAGAAGAGCATCTCTGAACGCACAGTACATCGAACTTTGAGGCAGATGGGCTACAGCAGCAGAAGACCACACCGGGTGCCACTCCTTTCAGCTAAGAACAGGAAACTGAGGCTACAATTTGCACAAGCTCATCGAAATTGGACAGTAGAAGATTGGAAAAACGTTGCCTGGTCTGATGACTCTCGATTTCTGCTGCGACATTCGAATGGTAGGGTCAGAATTTGGCGTCAACAACATGAAAGCATGGATCCATCCTGCCTTGTATCAACGGTTCAGGCTGGTGGTGGTGTCATGGTGTGGGGAATATTTTCTTGGCACTCTTTGGGCCCCGTGGTACCAATTGAGCATCGTTGCAAGCCACAGCCTACCTGAGTATTGTTGCTGACCATGTCCATCCCTTTATGACCACAATGTACCCAACATCTGATGGCTACTTTCAGCAGGATAATGCGCCATGTCATAAAGCTGGAATCATCTCAGACTGGTTTCTTGAACATGACAATGAGTTCACTGTACTCAAATGGCCTCCACAGTCACCAGATCTCAATCCAATAGAGCATCTTTGGGATGTGGTGGAACGGGAGATTCGCATCATGGATGTGCAGCCGACAAATCTGCGGCAACTGTGTGATGCCATCATGTCAATATGGACCAAAATCTCTGAGGAATGCTTCCAGCACCTTGTTGTATCTATGCCACGAAGAATTGAGGCAGTTCTGAAGGCAAAATGGGGTCCAACCCGTTACTAGCATGGTGTACCTAATAAAGTGGCCGGTGAGTGTAATTGTGCTGTATAATTGTGACAGAATCCTCTGTGTAATCCCAGTTGTTGGGCTTTGTGCTCCTGTACAGCTCCTCCCTCCCCCACTGATGTCAGCTCACCAGGCTATGACCTCTGTCCCAGTGTGAGTGGAGAAGCAGGAGGGAGGAGCTGTACAGGAGAACAGGTGGAGGCTGAGGATTCTTCAGCACAGACAAGTCATCTGTTATTTTTAAATGCATCCAAACCAAAGTCCAACCCCTGGGACAACACAGTGGATTCTGTCAGGGTGCAAGGTAAGTTATAACACACAATTATACTGTAATGCAAATGCTTAGAGAAAGAAGAAAGACTTATGTGCAATGCAGGTGTGATGGGCTTTTGCTCCCTGTCTTTAGTGAAAATTAGGTCTCTGGTGACAGGTTCCCTTTAATGTGCCTCAGTCTCTGACAGTGAAGAGCTGGCCACCACTAGTCTTGTGCTTCACAAGATAATTTGGTCTGTCAAATTCTACTTTTAGACCTGCTTCTAGCTGGTCTAAACTGCGTGCCACATTTTGGCGCACTCTCCTTAATCTTTTGGCCCACAGTCTAATTTCAATATGACCACGCCTCCTTTCTCCAAAACCACCTCCTCTTTCACGCTACCACGTCCCCTTGGTCGGACGAGTCGGAAAACACCCCAAAAATTGTCTAAAAGCTTTCATAAATGTGTCGGAAGGCATTTTAGACTGATCCCATCATTCTTGGGAGCAGGAGAAATAATGAATTCCTCACAATGGGGCACATTTACTTACCCGTCCTTTGCGCGATTCCCTCTGTGCGTTGTCCGACGATCATGGACTTCAGCGTGATTCACTAAGATCGTGCGCCTGATTTCCTGCTTGTGTTGTTTCCCTGCTGAGGTCCTCCGGAGTTCACCATCTTCTTCCCGGTGCATGTAAGTGCATGGCATGACTACACCTGGTGCGTTACATTAGACAAAGCCCGAGGCTAAGAACTGTGCTGTTCTTGGAAGCCTTATCTCTTACTCATAGTAAACTTGATGAAACTCATGAATCAATAAATTCTATCGGAAGGTTTATACCCAAGGTGACAAACTAAAAGCCCAAATCCGACTGAATAGAATGAGTTGTCTACAGGCAAGACCCTTGGAGAAAGCATATTGTTTCTCTAATGACGGCAGACTGTGTAGCATTACCTTACAGTCCATGGGTTTACCCAAATTATTAATGATAAAGACTTTTCCGTCCTAAGATCTGTTTTTCTTGTAATAAGCAGTTTTGCACATTTTGCTAATGCGAGCATCAAAAGAAATGACTGGATTATAAGGAATGCACACATTTCACATAGGGATTACATAGATGATCAAATCATCCTAAGCAAATTGATCCTCAAATAATCCTCTTTAATCATACCATGTGAGAACAAATATATTTCTGGAGTGTCACTAGTTATTTCATTGTATATGGGCGAGCGGTCAAGTGCCGACACTTCAAATCCCTTGAGAAGTCTGTGGGTTATGGTCACGGTCGGCCCTCGTTTTGTCACGTTAATCACATGGTTTGGCGATATCTGGGGATTGAGGAATTTTACAGTGTGAAAAACATGTTGTCTCTGGATACTGAAATGATCATGCTATGGGCAGTGGGAGTAGGCAGGCTAATCCTAACAATACCTACCTGCTCCAAGGTACAAGGGCATTATACTGCATTATATAAAGTATCAATGAAGACATTGAAGACAATGAAGAAAAATCTATCTTATATTGCAGATCAGCCCTTTTGACGTAAGTTGATCTCAGGTGCGGACCCAGGTGAGACAATGGTGAACAAGTGCTCCGCGAGGAAGGAAGTGGGTGTGCTGTGTGAGTTAGGGTAGGGGCATGGGGTAAATGGAAGGGTACAGATTAATTAATCTTTCTACTGAAGCTATTGCTGGTATTGGACACACAAGCAGCCACTTCTATAGCTCCGAACCAAAAATAAGCCAAACAAAGCCAACCCCCCCTCCACTGTAACATAAACAGACCTGTTTAAGGATCTGATTCAAAGGAGCCCAGCAGCATCTTGTCCGGCTTCTAGGAAGCATAATATATATTCATGTAGAAATAGAGAAAAAACGGGGTCAAAGAGTTACATCCGAGGTGTATTATTGATTATTTTTATTGGAAATGTGACTACGCGTTTCAACGCCGTAATGGCGTCTTCATCAGGTCAAACACTGTGGGGTTGCATAGTAAAGAACATAAAATATCATAGTTAGTAGTTAATAGTTAATAGGTTAGTAAACATAAACATAGACAAACATAAAATGCGAATTTAAAACACAAAATGAATGTAAAAGGGTTAAAACAAGAGTTAAAGCCAGGGTTAGGATGAAGGAGGTGTGTATGTGTAAAAGGTAAAATGTAAACCGGGAGTCTAGTTTGAGATTGGACAGGTATTTGGTCAAATAGTTCGTTAGTAATGAGCATAATGGTAATAGTAGTAAATATAAATATATGAACAAATAGATAAATATATGAGATAGATGAGCTAAAGAAGGGTAAATTAAATGGTTGGTGATGAATGAATAGGTGAACATATGGATATATATATATATATAGATAGGTATATGGTAATATAAAATATAACTATGATATTTTATGTTCTTTACTATGCAACCCCACAGTGTTTGACCTGATGAAGACGCCATTACGGCGTTGAAACGCGTAGTCACATTTCCAATAAAAATAATCAATAATACACCTCGGATGTAGCGCGTCTAACTCTTTGACCCCGTTTTTTCTCTATTTCTACACAACACATCTGGATTCACATCCAGCCCCGGGGTTTGACGCTGCAACTCCACTCCATTATCTCTCTCCCCCATTTTGTGCATACTTTTGGCGCCTGGCTCTAGACAAATCCCTCACAATTTTTTCCTCTCTTCCTCAATATATATTCATAATATATGAATTTCCTCCTCCTCTTCTTCTTCGTCCTCCATAGTCAGATCCGTCATGTACAGAGCGGTTTACAACAAGCAGGAGGCAGCACCTACTGGATGCTGCCACCTTCTGGACACATTGGGGCACATTTACTTACCCGTCCAAGTTGTGATCCCTGATCCGGGCTCTCCGATGATGATGCACTGTGCCGCGATCCACGTAGATCCTGCGCCCGATATCCTGCATGTGTCGCTTCCCCGCACAGGGCCGCCGGAGTTCACCTTCTTCTTCCTGGTGCATGTAAGTGCTTGGCTTGCGACTAGTCCGAATCCGTCGGATCGTCTGACGCCCCCCTCTCGAATTGTGCCGCATGAAAGCCAACGCCATTGCGACATAATCCAATTGCACGCGACACAATCCCCGATGTGATCCCCGAAAATTCTGACGGACGCTTAGTAAATAAGCCCCAATAACTATCTCTCCCCTGCAGCAGAAGAAAAATAATTTCTCTGGCTCAACGAAGCCTGGAGAACCACCCCTCCCATGAGTGATGATGGGCTCTGACAACATCTGTGGGCCCATCCAGGTTCCTGGGCCAAAGCAATGGTCCTCTCTACCACCTAGTAGCTATGTTACTGATTGAAAGCATAGACAGATGGAGGGATAGAAAAAAAGGAGAGGGAAAGGAAGGAAGGGAGCACAGAAAGGGAAAGGAAGGTAGGTATGAAGACAGTGAAGTATATGGTATGAGAGAGAAGTAGAAGAGAAGGCAGCAGCACTCCGTTTTCCTAGTTCAGGATATATTTATTCACATGTGGATACAAAGCTACATTTCGGCTAGCTCAATGTAGCCATTTTCAAGCATTGAGCTAGCCGAAATGTAGCTTTGTATCCACATGTGAATAAATATATCCTAAACTAGGAAAACAGAGTGCTGCTGCCTTCTCTTCTACTTCTATGCCACTGGGTCTTGGGTGAGACCAACGCAGTCAGCACCCACACGGATTGAATCCCCTTTGTTTCTCACAGTGCTGCCTACCTGTTCTACACTTGGTATGAGAGAGAGGGAGAAGGACAGGAGAAAAGAAGAGAAGAAAGAATGAAGAAGAAAGAGGATGGAAGGTAAAGTAAATGAATGGAAGGAATTAGGAAAGAAAGGATAGAGAGAGGGACCGAAAATGGAGGGACAGAAGAAAGGAAGGACAAAAAAAAGGAAAATAAGAAGCATTTTTCCAAAATCTATTCCATTTGTTCAAAGAGACTGAGCAAGTCAAATGTCTGACCAGGGCTCCTTCAAACCATATACAGTATATATATATACAAATGATATATAAATAGCTCATAATCTTAATTATTGTAGTAAAACCCACACAAGATGCTAGGTTATGTGTAGGACGATTACAGGATTTGATTTAGCTCTAGTCTAATAGGTACAAGCTACTAGTTGCTTGGGGTCATATATTTCTGCATTTCCATACATGTTTTCATTGCTCCAAGTCCAATATAAATAAATCTTTACATCCTGATGAATATGTATTATTATCATAAGCCCATAGGATGAAACCAAGAAATTCTTCCCTAAGAGCCATCAACTTCATCTAGAACACCGGCAATAGGAACGTTCTTTAATCTACTAAGAAAATGGGCAGGAAGAGGAATCCTTAAAGCAAATTGGAATATGAGGATCACAAAATGGAGATCCGGAGGGGGGGACACATTGTGCTTGGAAACACTTCATGGAGCCTGAATTACAGCAGTGAAATGGAGCGATGTATATATATAGGATACAAGCCCATAGGATAGAAACCCCATCCAGAGGATTAAGGGAATTCTGACTTTCACTGGAGGTTATGGATCCAATTACTAGATGGAGATTATGGATGGGATATCATTACATGAAGACCCCTGAGGTTGAGCTGATCCATGGCGTCATCCATATAGGCAAAGTTTAATCTAACAAAAAAAACATGGAGACAAGAGCTACAAGTCCCGTCCCTTTAATTTTATTGGTATTGTGTCTTCAAAATAGTTGCTTGGCTAAAGTAGTTTGCAGGGCTGGTTTCAGTAGGCCCCTGGGCGAACGCTCCTCAGTGGGCCCCTTCGCAGTGAACTTCCATGGCGACATTAAAAATTCAGAAACTAAAACAGTCTCTTGATCCCTAAAATATTGCCTAGTTTATTGTACAAAACATGGTTATTTTATATACAGGCCCCTCATGGTTATTTTTTATAAAGCCCCCTTCAGCCTCCATGGATTCATTAGATACAGCCTTATAGGGGCACTGGACCCTGGCACTTGCCCAGGTATGCACAGTGCTGGTGTCGACCATGATAGTTTGAAAAGGACAGCTTAATATTAGGGGAGAAAGAGGAAATTGCACTTTTTTTGGCAACTGCACAAAACCCCAATAGTGTCACCTGTATAGTACATACCCTGGTAAAGGGACTAGGTACTCACTGTAATGTCTTGTGTCCTGCTGCCTTCCAGTGGATGGAGGGGCCTTGCAGTCCTTACAGTCTGCAGGCCTCCTCTGTTATAACCAGATGTCCTTACACGCCCCTCCAACCATTGCTATGGGAGTGGTTAGGCTGGAAGGCAGCAGGACACAGGACATTACAGGAAGTCCAGAGTCCTGCTGCTGGTGAGTTGCAGGGTTCCTGGCGGTTTATGTTTACCAGTGTAAGTACTATATGGGTACTTACCCTAGTAGAGTTCTGTAATAGGGGTCAAGACCTGGCAGCCCCCCAAATAAGTTGTGCTTCTTTTTAGCATATCTAACTGAACTACAGTAACTTTTTAGGAATGTGGAGTACTGGAGAAAATTACGCATTTTGTTCAGAATAAGCGACATAAAAATGATGCAAATATAAGAAGTTACTGGAGGTGGTAACAGATCCTCCATTTATACCGTTGTGGTGGAGAAATGCCATTAATTGATGAAATACTGATTACTCACCAATCATTCCCATTCCCCTGCCAATCCGATCCCTCCAGATAAATGATTCATTTTAGAAATTCACAATGCCCCTTTAAGCTAAAGGACTTTTTTGTTTTAAACCCCTTAACGCCTCTAGGTGATATACATCAATTCTCACAGGCACCAGCATTGGGCTTGTGTAACCTGGAGTAGGATTGTGGCTTAAATACACACATTTACACTGCACTTAGTCTTTCACAGCAGGGATCAGAGGTTCCTCTGACTGCCGCCGTTAACCCCTTGTATGCTGTCCTATTATTCAACTATTATTCAATTTATAATGCCACATAAAAATGCCAAAAATATTTACAGGCGCCTCTGGAGCATGGTGAGAGTGCTGAGAGGAGACTGCTTCCCAACACAGAAGATAGGGGGAGCCATTCCTGCTGTTTGTAATGAACTTCCCATTTGGCAAAGTTTTCTTTTTACATCAGGAACATTGGTAGAATACTTGACTGTTTACCCGTAGAAAAAAAACAGTTCCAAATTAATATAAAAATGAGCAGAACAGAGTCACCTTTTGACTCCTATGAGTAATATTTAGAGGCTGGAGGAGGTGAGTCACTTCAGAGGTACCTATTTTGGGCTCTATTGTACCAATAAAGATAGTACTATAATATATATACTATATATACAGGCTGTCCCCTACTTAAGGACACCCGACTTACAGACAACTCATAGTTACAGACAGACCCCCTCTGGTGAAGCTCTCTGGATGTTACTATAGTCCCAGATTGCAATAATCAGCTGTAAGGTGTCTGTAATGAAGCTTTATTGATGATCCTTGGTCCCATTACAGCAAAAAATGTTTAAACTCCAATGGTCACTGGGGCAAAATGTTTTTTTGTTTGGATCTACAATAATAAAATATACAGTTTCGACTTACATACAAATTCAACTTAAGAACAAACCTCCGGACCCTATCTTGTACGTAACCCGGGGACTGCCTGTACTACACGTACCAGTCCCTCTGCTTTACCAGCCTCTAAAAGTGATTCATTTCACTTTTGACTTAATAGGTAAACAGTGGGGGTCATTTACTAAGGGCCTGATTCGCGTTTTTCCGACGTGTTACCCAAATATTTCCGATTTGCGCCGATTTCCCCTGAATTGCCCCAGGTTTTTGGCGCACGTGATCGGATCGTGGCGCATCGGCGCTGGCATGCACGCGACGGAAATCGGGGGCGTGGCCGAACGAAAACCCGACGGATTTGGAAAAACCGCTGCATTTAAAAAAAAATGTGTTGCGAAACTTGCACTTACCTTCACCAGGTATAGGCCGGTGAATTTCAGGGCATTCCAGCGGGCCTCGGGGAAATTCAGTGCAGCAGCAACATCTGGTGGACGGCGGAGGAACTACCTTAGTGAATCCCAGCCGGACCTGAATCCACCGCAGACATCACGGCGCTGGAACGCGAATGGACCGGGTAAGTAAATCTGCCCCATTGTATTTAACATACAAAGGGAATCATAGAAAGGCCATTTCATTATCTACATGAGGGGGATGGTATTTTAGTGGTGTATAAGTTGGTGACCGTGTCCTTTTAAGAGTACATTTTATATATCCAGTCATCCAGTTTTTTATAGTCCTGCACAAAATCCAATTACTAAAATCCAAATATTCCAACAACAGAAATCCTACAGACACCTCAGGAGTTAATAGTAAGGAAGCCATGTGCTGAGGAATGGCTAAACCTCCCTCATGTCTCATCTCTCAGGTTAGGATGAGGGAAGAGCTTATTTATTCCCCATAGTCCTGCAATGTACAGGGAGGGCAGATGACAGGTCTACAGCAAAACACGATAAAAGAAGTTGTCGTTTACAGTGAACACTTTGTTATCCCCTCTATTAGGTCACGGAGTGGTGTTATATGGAGGAACATCCCTTATTAGCAGCGGCCTAGAGATACCTCCATGTCATGACCACAAGGCCCCCACCGAAATCAATAGACACTTCTGCTGCGGAGACATTGGCATTGCTGACTATGCTCTTGCCTGGACCTTTGGGTACTGCATGTGGTACTTGTAGTTTTTGTCCTGTTCATGACCCGGACTGTTGACGACTATGCTCTTGCTACACCCCCTGGATTCTATGCCTGGTCCCTATAGGGTTAGTCCGGATTTTGACTCTGGGCTGTTATTTACTGTGCTCCTGCTCAACCCTTTGGATATTATACCTGGTACTTGTAGGGCTAGTCCCGTTCCTGACCTTTGGGTGCTGCATCTGGTGCTTGTAGTTAGTGATAGCCCTAATACAGGCAGTCCCCGCCCGGGTTACATACAAGATAGGTTCTGTAGGTTTGTGCTTAAGTTGAGTTTTTATGTAAGTCGAAACTGTATACTTTATCATTGTAACCCCCAGTCAAATTTTTTTTGGTCTCTGTGACAATCGGATTTTAATAATGTTGGGTTGTCATAAGAACCAGGATTAACAATAAATCTTCATTACAGACGCCTGTGATAACTGTTATAGCTGATTATTGTAGCCTAGGGCTAAAGTACAGTAAGTTACCAACATCCAGAGGTCCGTTTGTAACTAGGGGTCATCGGTACGTCAGGTGTTCTTAAGTAGGGGACCGTCTGTATTGTCCTACTATACTCCTGCTAAGCCCCTTTGATATAATGCGGCAGATTTACTTACCCGGTCCGTTCGCGATCCAGCGGCACGTTCTCTGTGGTGGATTCGGGTCCGGCCGGGATTCACTAAGGTAGTTCCTCCGCCGTCCACCAGGTGGCGCTGCTGCGCTGAAAAGCATCTGAACGCCATGGAATTCACCGAGCCGGACCAAGTGAAGGTAAGCGCGTCCTAAGCGACACTTTTTTTGTTTTAAATGCGGCGGTTTTTCCGAATCCGTCAGGTTTCCGCTCGGCCACGCCCCCTGATTTCCGTCGCGTGCATGCCGGCGCCGATGCGCCACAATCTGATCACGTGCGCCAAAATCCCGAGGCAATACAGGGAAAAATCGGCGTAAATCGGAAATATTCGGGTAACACGTCGGGAAACCGCGAATCGGGCCCTTAGTAAATGACCCCCAATGTCTGGTATTTGTAGTGCTGGTTCTGGACTGTACACGACTATGCTCCAGCTTATTGCCTTATATACCGCTAGCGGAAATCCTGTTCATGATTCCAACTGTTCATGACTATATTCCTGGTAAACCCTTTGGAGTCAATGGGGCTTATTTACTACAGGACCCACGGGTTTTCCGACTTTTCAGGCATCGTGCCGGGGATTGTGTTGCACACATTCGGATTTTGGTGCATCGGTGGCGGCTTTCATGTGACAGAAATCGGGAGGGGGGGGGGACGTCAGACGATCTGGTTTAAACAAATGTGGATGTATGGGAAAAAAAGAAAAGATATTCCATCAAAAAGCCTTCTGTGGAACAGACACAAGTTAATTATAATACAGATGGTTTGGGTGGTAGCCTTTTAGGGGGCTCATGGTCACCCAAACCCAGGGCCGCCGATAGGGCAGTACAACTGGTACTGCCCTATGGGGCCCGGACTCTAAGACACTAGGGGGGGGCCCGCAGGGCCGCATCTGCCATGAGCAGAGCCGGATCATCATTGGCGCTATTGGAGCGCTAGCGCCGGGCCCCCGGATCCGGATTTATTGGTTGGGGGCCCCCGTCCTGGCGCTCCAATAGCGCCGATATTCATGCTCCTGCTGGGGCCCCGGCAGGCCCCGACACTCCGTCCGGACCGGAAGCTCCTGCCCGTCACTGTATAGTGCTCGATGCGGCCGGAAACGGCCGCTCGAGCACTATTACTGGAGCGATGTGCGCCGGGGTTGTCTTCCGGCCACATCGCTCCATGAATTAGGATGCGCGGCCGCGCGATGACGTCATCACGCGGCCGCGCACCCTTTCCTGCCTGGCCGCGGGCTGAAGAAAGAAGATGTGGGAGCCTGAGGTGAGTACGAGTTTTTTTTTTTTAAATCAAATAGCAGTAAAAACATGGTGGGGGCTTATTAAAATATGGGGGCAGAACATTATATAATTCATGGTGGGGGAGGAGGCAGCATATTAAATAATTCAGTGTGGAGGGGCAGCACATCATTTAATTCCTTGTGGGGGGGCAGCACATCATTTATTCCATTGTGGGGGGGCAGCACATCATTTTATTCCATTGGGGGGGGGGGGCAGCATATCATTTATTCTATTGTGGGGGGGGGGCAGCATATCATTTATTCCATTGTGGGGGGGCAGCATATCATTTATTCCATTGTGGGGGGGCAGCATATCATTTAATTCATTGTGGGGGGGGGCAGCATATCATTTAATCCATTGTGGGAGGGGCAGCATATCATTTAATCCATTGTGGGGGGCGGCATATCATTTAATTCATTGTGGGGGGGCAGCATATCATTTAATCCATTGTGGGGGGGGGCAGCATATCATTTAATTCATTGTGGGGGGGGCAGCATATCATTTAATTCATTGTGGGGGGGGGGCAGCATATCATTTAATTCATTGTGGGGGGCAGCATATCATTTAATTCATTGTGGGGGGCAGCATATCATTTAATCCATTGTGGGGGGGGGCAGCATATTATTTAATCCATTGTGGGGGGGGGGCAGCATATTATTTAATCCATTGTGGGGGGGGGGGGGCGGCATATCATTTATTCCATTGTGGGGGGGCAGCACATCATTTAATCCATTGTGGGGGGCAGCATATTATTTAATCCATTGTGGGGGGGGGGCAGCATATTATTTAATCCATTGTGGGGGGGGGCGGCATATCATTTAATTCATTGTGGGGGGCAGCATATTTATTCCATTGTGGGGGGGCAGCATATCATTTATTCCATTGTGGGGGGGCAGCATATCATTTAATTCATTGTGGGGGGGGGGGCGGCATATCATTTAATCCATTGTGGGGGGGGGGCGGCATATCAATTAATTCATTGTGGGGGGCGGCATATCATTTAATTTATTGTGGGGGGCGGCATATCATTTCATTCCTTGTGGGGGAGGGGGCGGCATATCATTTTATTCATTGTGGGGGGGCAGCATATCAAATAAATCATTGTGGGGGGGGGGCAGCATATCAATAATGAGGGGATGTGTTCTATGTGGGGTAGCGTGCGGTCACTTGTGTTGTGAGGGTTATTTAGGAGCGCAGTGTTGTTATCCAGGAGACTTTATACTGTAAGTGACTGTGGTATTTTTAGGGTCCCGGGTGGAGATGCTGCACGGAGCTGAAGATATCTGGCTGTGAATTCACCTGTGATACGTCATGGATTGGAGAACCCGGAATAAAGTCCTCCTGATGGAAGAGATTGTCATCTATAAGGTACTAGATGCCACTAATGACTCCCAGATCCTGTAGTCAGTCACACAGTGTCAGGGAGCTGCCTGTAGGGATGTTAATTGTTAGTAAAGTTTTCAGCATTTTCTGAACAGGTAGCGGAATTTGATAAAAGATTTTGCAAATCTGAAAGTAAGAAGACTGATTGCTCCGTGAATCTGAATTTGCGGTTACTTTGCCAAGATCTAGCTGATGTGGCTTCAGGCCAGAGTATAGTTTGTAGAACATGGTCCTTGCTGACCGCGTCACAAGGACTGCACCCTAAGCCAGTTATAATGCAAGGAATTCCACAGTGCTTGGAGTGGCAGTGCACTGTAAAGACAAACGATGTCATTACAGTTCACTGCAGCTCCAAGTGCTCAGAGCTCCCTGCATCATATATGGGTTATGATGTGAGAAGTGCAGTCCTTGTGATGCAGTCAGCACAAGGACCATGTTGCACCAACTGTACACTTTTTTGGAGCTGCTGGGACCAACTGTTTGTTGCAATAGAGGCTCAAAGTGATTTGAGTTGGTTTAATTTTTTGTTTACACCTATGGTGAAGTTTACATATATTTATAAACATTGTTGCATTTACTTTATCCATTGAATGCTGATGCTTATTTATTGGCATTCTTGTGACTACACACTTATAGATGCATGCATCTAATAAAGTTATTTTTATAGTGTGGTACATGAGTATTTTGTCTTTATATATATCCCTTGTTTAAAGGGAATCGAGCACCAGGTGCACAGCATAGTACCTGAAGGTATCATGCTATGCACCTGATGACCCTGACTTCAGCACTGTAAGTTCCATCAAAATGGCCTCTATGGTTATCCTTTAATGCTTTTATAAAGAATTATGTTAATTACCAGCTTAGGAGCAGTGGGAGTGCTCCAGTGCACCTAAGGGCTCCTTATGTCACCCAGCGGCCAGTCCTGCGGACTGCGGTGCTCCGAAATCCCGATACCTGTGCCTGCTCAGCAGCCTCTGTGAATCAGTGTGCAGGTGCTGGGACTTTAGGTTTCCTTGGGGCATGCAATGAACGCTCCTTCTTTTCCTTCCCATTGGTTCTGAGGAAATATGAAGTCCTGACCCTTATGCAGTGATTCACAGAGGTTGCTGAGCAGGCACAGGTACCAGGACTTCAGATTACCTCAGGACTGGTGGCAGGGTGACGTAAAGAGCCCTTAGGTGCACTGGAGCACCCCCACTGGTAATTAACACAATTCTTTATTAAAACATTAAAAGATAGTGGCGGCCCTAGCAATTGCACTTTATAATGTTATATTTGTTATATGTTGTCTGTTAAACACTTTTATATGTTTACTGTTCACCATGCTTTAGTTTTTGATGCCATATTTGCACTATAATAAATATACTTGACCAAAAGTATGACTCCTATTGGCAATCTACCAGAAGAGTGTGCCTTGTCGTAGCAACAGGCCTCAAACCCTGTTTGTGAAAGGTCACTGCGGGGGGCAGGAGGCTTGTTCGGTTTTGGGGTGTGTTGGGGCCCAGACACTTTTGCTGTATGGGGCCCCGAATTTCCTGATGGCTGCCCTGCCCAAACCACCCAACAAATTTTATACTAAGAAGGACCTTCACCCATGAAATCCTTGTACACCTGTTCCTGAGCTCAATACACATGTACACAAGAGCCATTTAAGGACATTAGAAGGTCCTCCAAAGGTCCTTAAACAGCAGTTTGATTCTAGTCCCATGTGTAAGAAGTGAATCCCAGACTTGTAGGGGCTATAATATTCATACAGCGCAGGACACATGGCAGTCATTATCCGCCCCTGGGTACAGATGACGTCTTCCACATGTATAGTCAAACTGTCAAAACATCACATTCCATATTGTAACCATTGCAGAACTTCAGATACAGAAGAGGTGGGAGGCGAAGTGTTAATGCTGCACTATTAAACTATTTCCAGGTCAACTCACAATAGAAAGTCATACCCTCTAATGCATCCAGTCGCTATGAAAGCTTTTTCACACTATTTTTAACCCAAAACTAGTTCAGCGAGTAATGGGGACAGTTTTCTAGCAAACTCAGCTCTGGGCAACAAGCGACGTAAGGAATCACCCCCTACTCTTACACTTACTCTGCTGCTTGTCACTTTTAGTTAACTTTTAATAAACATCTCCGAGCCATTTTGGATTCAGTAGGACAGTCCTGGATTTTAGGGTCTGTTCCAGTGTCCTGGGTGGTGGGAAGTTTCTCCCGAACTTCCACTCTAGATGAATACAATGGTGATGCAGGGAGCCATAGCTTCCCCGCTCCACCACTCTGCCTCCACCGCTAATAAAAAATCTGGGGTCCAATTCACAAGGCATAATGTAACAAATCCTCCCCGAAACATTCCCTTTTTGCACTAGGCTCCTCACATCTCCAGAAACCCTGTGTGTCATCCTGCTACTGCCCCCAAATAGTGTTCTGCAAAAATATTTCCTTCTGCAAAATTCCCCACCGGGGCCTAGCCTTTTCTTGGGGCCTGGAGGCAGCCGGGGGCCAGAATCCTGGAGTGGCTGTTGATTGCAGCCTTGGGTACACTGTGGTCCTGATGCTTGGTATGGGGACTTGAGGGCTGTCCTACAGCCTGGCAGGTCTCCAGCAGGTGGTGTGTGCAAGAAATATGGAGGGAGAAGTTGATGTATTGTTCTCCCTGGGGCAGCCCCTGAGTGTCTGTAAGATAAGTCCCTGGGTAATGGATAGGGAAACCAGTGGTGGTAACAGCCGTATCCAGGGATCAGACGGAGGCAACGTTGTGCATAGTGAATAGTGAACATATGCATACTAACAATGAAATGTTCCTGACATATACTGTAAATATCTCATTCTATAGTAGTAAATTTTTTCAAATTCCACATTCTAATTCTAATGCAAATGTTATCGGATCCACAGTTAGGGCCCTGAAGACTGTGTTTCCTGTTCTACCTTATTTCCTACATTTATTTAACTTTTTCAGTTATTAAGTATTATTATTATTAAGTATTCAGTTTAAGTTTAAGTATTAATTGTGCAAAACTTTGGTAGCACAGACTCACTGGGGGACATGTATTATCATATCTGCGCCTAAAAAATGCCGGGATCTTTAGTTTTTTTGGATGCAGAACTGTTGCGGATCATTTATAATGAGTTTGCGGCAGAAAGAACAGATGTTTCCGACTATCCCGACTCCTCCGTCTTTTTTTGCCGCAAGTGGGCGTGGCCTAACTTTTCCACATTATCCTCCACATTTATGTGTATTTTGTCATCATTTTTAGGAGCATTTTTTGGCGCACAATAGACCAGGAAAAAATTGGTCAGAGAGCAAAATTAAGGCGCAGTCCATGTAAGATTTTGGCGCACATCTCATTGATGTCGGCATTTTTATGGCACACAACTGATTATTACCGTCTACCCATTATTTACTTACAGCCGTGCGCCACTTTAAAACATCGGGCTGTGCTTTCCGGAGACTGATCTCCGATGCCGACAGTCGTGCTTGCGCCAGAATTAGTAAATCCCCCCACTGCGTTACAGATGGGTCACCCTTACTTTTCCTTTAATTCGGGTCCTCTAGATTCCCTGAAAATAGATACCTCCCAACTTTTGGGATGCCGAAAGAGGAACAAAAGAATTAGCACGTATAATTCTTTAATTCACAGGCCCTGAGGTTTTTAGGAATGTTCCTTTTTATACTCCAATGGAACAGCTTGGATACACTAGAAGGACAGTGAGCGCAAAGGATAAACCTCCTTACCAGCTGTACCTACCTAATTGCCAAGCTTACCTTAAAGATGTGGATGACAACTGGTTGACTTTCCAGTCCTGCGCCAAAGTGCAAACATTGAGATAAAGACTGGACAATAAAATCATAGAAGAGCAGTAGACAAAATGGGTCAGAACTATTTCCATTCAATATAGAATGGATAGGCCAAATGGATGGTGAGAAAATAGACAAAGAGTCCAAAATATCTAATATATACAAGTCAGGATAAACACCAGCAAGATCCAAATAAGACTTATAGCAAGCACAGGGGAAAAACCGGGACAACATGTGATTGGGTCAGATCCCTAAAATCCAGACAAAGGAGAAATGTAAAGGAAGGAAGATTCTGTCCATCACAGGTAACTTAACTGTTTGTAACCCAGAACAAAATCAACAGGAGACACACGGGTGTGGTAGGAATCTATTAAGACAGCTAGGAAAGGTATAAAGCAGTGTTCAGACTAGTAAGGACGGAATGTAATCTATGAACATCAGCACATCCAGAGCTGTACTTTACGGACAGAGGAAGGAGCTGAAGCCCGAATAGATGTTACACCTGGACAATGCCTTTAATCAGCAAATAATGATAAAAAAGATACTAACATTTAAATGTAAGACCCATATGCAGAAGCAAAAGTTGCACATTTACAATGTCTGCCTATGAGACCTTGGTACCTAATAACCATGCATCTATAATGTATGCTTTATTTTAGAATATTATGTAAGTGGTTTCTGTGAGCAACAAGACTGACATTCATGAGAGGCAATTTCGATAAATGAGGCCCACTGTGCTTTTATTTTTTTTATAATTCTGTACATAAATGCGAAAAATATTTAAACTATTTTTGTCATTAATATAGTTCCATAGTCTTTCCCCCCCCTTGCTTTCTTATAATATTTTATTTCTTAAATCTTTATGATTTTATTATGTTTCTTTAGACACTATGCTTTCCCTGGAGCCGGACCAGCCACAATTATAGGGGGAAAAGCCCTGGGTCAGAGCAATCTGCTGTTACATGAAAAATATCTCCTCTGCTTTCCGTGATGTACAGTTACACGTGTTGTAGAGAATCTGTTACAACGCCTTGAGATTCTGCATTCTTGAGTATTGTATAACCCAAATATTGTTGTCCATTTTGCAATGCTGTCCTCATGTGGTGGATTGTGGTATTGTCACATCTGGCCTTCTTTGGTAATTGAAGTCAAAAGTAGAAACTAAGGTGTCATTCACACTCATAGCCTATGGGGCTCATTTACTAAGGGTTGCGGATGGCACTTTCATCGGACTGTTCGCTGTTCTCAGGATTGACGCAGCTTTGATGGGAACTTAACAGGTGTCTGCGCTGGGATTGCGTCACAAGTGAACAGTTTTTGGCGCTGCTTTCATGCAACACAAATTAGATCCAACTGATTTGGACTAAGTTCAGCATTTAAGTTTCAAATTGTGTTGCTATGCACTTACATGCACCAGGAAGAAGAAGGTGAACTATGTCGGACCTGAGCGGGGAAGCGACACCTGCAGGATATGGGGCGCATGATCTTAGTGAATCGCGGCTCAGTGCATTATTGTCGGACAATGCATTTTCGGTGAACTCCGTGGGACCGGGAAAGTAAATGTGCCCCTATGTATCTTCTAAGCCAGGGGTAGGGAACCTATGGCTTGGGAGCCAGATGTGGCTCTTTTGTTGGCTGCATCTGGATCTTTAATAAATAGTGATGGCTGCTGTGTGTCCTAGACTGATCACAGGACACATGCAGCGATGTTACCACTGCCTACGTCCTTTGTGCGACCCAGGCCCCCTCGTCTAAGCCTAGGTCAAAGAGAAGAGCGTGGGTGCGATGAGGAGCTGACTGCAGGGAGTGCAGGTAGGTGAATATCCTTTTTTTAATGCTGTGACTACCTATCTTCTGGGAAGCATGTGGTGTGGCTACCTATACACTGGGGGGGGGGGGCATGTGCTGTGGCTACCTATCTATTGGGATGCATTGCTGTGGCTACCTATCTACTGGGAGGCATGTGTTGGGGCTACCTATCTATTGGGAGGCATGTGCTGTGGCTACCTATCTACTGGGAGGCGTGTGCTGGGGCTACCTATCTACTGGGGGTGTGTGGTGGGGCTACCTATCTACTGGGAGGCATGTGCATATTGTATGGCTCTTACGGAATAACATTCTAAAATATGTGGCATTCATGTCTCTCTCAGCCAAAAAGGTTCCTGACCCCTGTTCTAGGCCCACTGTTGTGGCCTTCTCAGAATTCTTCCCAGTTATAAGTGCTGAGCCCCAGAGTTGGGTTCACTTTAATTTATTATTAACCCCTTTCCGCTGTAGCCAATTTTATGTCTTTTTTACTTGTTAATTGTACTTCCTGTGCAGTAGTGTAACTTGAAGCTGATGGGTCCCTGCGCAAAGTCTTTTTCAGGCCTGACTATAATGTATGATTTGCAATTCTAGTCTCCTCATATGTGACACTTTATGGGTCCCCCAAGCCTCTTGGGCCCGGTTTGAGCCGCTACATCTCTACCCCCTCTAGTTATGCCCCTTTTTATGTGTCAGTGTTATTCTATGTAATGTACTGGGAAGCTGAAAAAAAATAAATTCAAAATTATTTTACAACTCTAGATTCAACCCCACCTCATAGAAATATATTTTTTAAAAAGCTGATATTTATTTTTTGCCTAGACCAGGTGGAGCCATACTTATAATTCTACTATGTTTTATAACACTGAAAGAGGGTTCAGTTTTGTGACTTTCTTTTTGGGGTCCAGATGACAGTGTCATGTGTGGTGGGGTATAATTAAAGAGATACTAAATTAAATGTGATATTGTTCTGTTTTAATAAATTGACCAAAATTAAAATTGTCGATTTTTTTTGCTTATCACCCATAACTTTTTCATTCTTATTGTTCTGTATTTATTATTGTCAATTAATAATAAAGAGTCGGTATTGTCGGGGCTGGTTATTACCATATACCGTATCACAGGTGCAGTGCATTGTTAGGGCACTAGAGGGAGACATTTGAACAGTTCTGATGGATCAGGTTCACTAGACAATGGGGCTCATTTACTAAGGGTCGTGCAGCTCAATTTCATCGCAATTTGCACCTTTATTCGGTGATTATACGGCTTGGACAGGTAATTAACAGGTGTCTGCGCTGGAATTTTGGCGCACACTATCCTCTTTTGGCGCAGCTGTGCTGGCTTCCATGTGACACAAATTGGGGGGAGTGCCATCGAACCATCCAACTGATTCGGACTGAGCGCGGGATTTAACATTCAAATCAGGGAAGCGACACATGCAGGATATCGGGAGCACAATCTTAGTGAATAGTGGCACAGTGTATTATCGTCGGACAATGCACTCTTGGTGCACTCCAGCAGATGGGTAAGTAAATGTGCCCCAATGACCTGAACAATGAGTGAGTGATATAATCTACGGAGAAATGAACAATTTCACTTCCTGAGGCAAAATCCTGCATTATATGACAGGTCCTCTGAAGTGTTTTTAAACGCATCCAAAATGTGAGTGAAGTGCATATGCATTTTGGACAAACGCCACCCACTCGCGTTTTGGATGCGTTCAAAAACGCCATGTGGGAATCCGCCCTCAGGAAGTCTAATGACATGAGGTGGGATTAAAACCAAACCATTATATATATTCCAGAAGTAAAAGATTCCCAACTGTAGACAGTGCAGTTTAGATGTCTATGCATCTCATCAGTACAGTGTAGGGAACTGGTTTAGCTTAGAGGATTTAGACTAGAGTCAGAAAGTAGGAGCTCTCCCTACGGCTGCCTTACTAGGTAGATTTCATAGTTTATACGGTTGAAAAATAAGATAAGAGGCTAATTGTCATGACCCTCTGGACTTGGACCTGTTGCTGGATTGGACTTTGGTTCTGAGTATCTTCACAGCGGCCCTGGAACCCAGCGACCTGCAGTGATGCCAGCAGCCTTGGAAACTGGCATCCTTCCACCCTGCCAGTGATGCTGGAACCCAATATCCTGTTTCCTGCCATCCTGCCCTGCAGCCCAGCTTTCCTGCCATCCGGCCTTGGAGCCCAGCTTTCCTGCCAGCCTGCCCTGGAGCCCCGCTTTCCTGCCATCCTGCCCTGGAGCCCAGCTTTCCTGCCATCCGGCCTTGGAGCCCAGCTTTCCTGCCAGCTTGCCCTGGAGCCCCGCTTTCCTGCCATCCTGCCTTGGAGCCCCGCTTTCCTGCCATCCGGCCTTGGAGCCCAGCTTTCCTGCCAGCCTGCCCTGGAGCCCCGCTTTCCTGCCATCCTGCCCTGGAGCCCAGCTTTCCTGCCAGCCTGCCCTGGAGCCCAGCTTTCCTGCCAGCCTGCCCTGGAGCCCCGCTTTCCTGCCAGCCTGCCTTGGAGCTTTTTTTTGTAATAAGTGTCTTTTATAAAACACTACACAATCTTTTCCTTATCCAATCCTGGCAAATGTATTTGCATATTTCCCAGAATCCCCCAGTGGAGCATCAATGGCTGTAAGTCTGCACATGCTTACCTGGCGGCATTAATTGGCAAAGACTCTGTAAGGAAAACTCTTAATTCCCCGGTCCTAGGCCAAGGCAACAATCAAGTGTGGCTGAATGGGGGATCGCAAATAATCACATAAGCAAAGGACTGTTAAATTGTACATTTAGGATGGGTAAGTGAAATGTGTGGCTAGTGGAAAAAGTGAGTGGAAGGGCAATCCCAGAACATCCGTAGCAAAATTTGCTGTGTGGACTGGTCATAAAAAGGATTGGAAAATCCTCTAAGGAATCTTCAGCTGAAACAAAATGAAAATTCACCATAAATTTCAATGATTTCTGGATTTAAATGTACATCAAGTGCCCAGGGTCCAAACCTGTGTACAACTTCACAAAGTACAGAGCCTAGTTATACATAAAAAAATAGAACCTCTGGTTTGCCGTCACTTTTTCTTTTTGGATATGACACTGGTAGAAAGTCCTCAGGTTGTACATTCACACACAATAACAGGTAAATACTTGAAAATTATTTCTTTTTTAATCACAGCGTTAAGGTTCTTCACGTAAGTAGCAGAAAATTATAAAAGGCACAAGACACTCAGATCACAGCTATGGGTGACATTAGTCAAGGCCGTAATCCACCGCATCCAGACTGTCTTGTGTATACAGTTTCAGAAAGTTTCTGAGAACCTCGGGATCTTTGAAGGTCTCTTTAACCGCTGGGTCCTGCAGCATCAGACTGCGCCAGGCACTGACACGGGGCGTCTTCTCCAAATACCTAAGTGAATAGGGAAATAGAAGTGAAATTTAGTTTCAATCTGAATCCTCTATAATTATTGTTACTAATAATCTTTATTTATATAGCGCCAACAAATTCCGCAGCACTTTACAGATCATAGAGGACATATACAAATATAATATTGCATTACGAGTGAAGAGTTCAAAAGATCGTTTTGTATGACTGCTACTACAAGAATAAAAGATTGTATGCAAATGAGCCTCGGGGGCTCCAGGCTTCATTAACACCTATGGAACCTGGAGCCCCCGAGGCTCATTTGCATACAGTCCTTGGTGGTAGATGCCCTTTCACTTATTCAGATATATACTAGGTCTGCTAACAAGTGCAATTTTTAGTACTGCTATTCTCCTACTGGGAACCTATGTGCCGCCTTTAAAAAGGTCCCTAGTCCCTTAAAGGGGGTTTTCCAACTTTTCTCCTATCCACAGCAGAGGACATAAACTGATTGATGGGGTTCCAACTGATGGAACTCCCACCGATGACTAGAAGGGAACCACCTCAGATCTACAGAAAGTACAATGATATTAATGGAGTCCTGCATATTAAATTTTACTTGCATTGTCCTGACTCTTTGGGGCACATTTACTTACCCGTCCCGTCTGCTGAGATTCGCTAAAATTGTGCGTTAAATTTCCTGCACCTGACCCCGCTGAAGTCCGCCGGAGTTCACCTTCTTGTTCCCGGTGCATGTAAGTGCTGATCTTGCGACACAATTTGCTTTTTAAATTCCACAGTTTGTCCGAATCAGTCAGGTTATCTGACGTCCATGCCCCCCGATTTGTGTTGCATGAAAGCCAGCGGTGTTGCCCCACAATCCGATCGCGTGCGCCAAAAACTCGCTGTTCGGACCCTTAGCAAATGTGTCCCTTTGTTTCTAATTGACAGGTCTCACTGCTAGGGCATGCTTCTGTACGTAACGAGTACTTAGGGACAGTCTTCTAATATTCAACTACATACATATACAGCTTTGCTTACTTATTATTGGGAGGTAGAAAAAGCTGTGTCAAATGTTGGACCTGGTGCCTTGCTGGAAAGTTGAGTGAGATTTCTGCTACATTATTGAGCACTTCATGTCTTGTGACCAAGATCCTTTAACCAGTAACATTAACATCTACCTTGTGTATGTATCTGATCACATGAAATCACAGCATGCCTCTATGGAGGATGGGGAGGAGAAGAAGTTCATGGAAGCATGCTGTGATTTCATGTGATCAGATACATACATGGAGTAGACATTGCAAATGTAACTGGGTAAATAACCTTAAAAGGTGGAGGGGGTTGGAGCCACTTCCCATCGATCCATTTGATATCTGTTCTTTATTTGTGCAATAATTTCCCTGTTACTTCATCGTATTTCATGCGTGCATTATGTTGGTGGTATATAGAAGAAATGGTCAAAAGATGGTCAAAAATGTTGACTTTATTGATAATCCAAAATGGTAAAAATATAACAGCACATATTGACCAAAGAACAAAAATATCCTAGAGGTTTCAGGTCATATCCATGTTATATTTTTACAGTTTTGGATTATCAATAAAGACAACATTTTTTACCATCTTCTGGTGCGGAAAGTCAACATTTCTTCTATAAAGTGCGGGGGAGGCCTCCTTCACATTTGACATGGATTTACTGGTGAGCTGAAAGATTTTCTTTATAATGTTGGTGGGACTGCAATCCCATCTCCATCTTTGTATTCATGTTTTGACTTCATTAAATAAAGAATTATAAGACATTTTTTAAAAAATAATGTGGACACCTTCAGTCCATATTTACATCTTTAGTGGGACTTTTTGGAGAGCAGTGGTGCCCTCTACAATCTATATCTAACATGTCTACTTCTCACACCCATTAGAGGATCATTTGGATCTCTGGTGGATTCAACCACTCATAGTAGCCAGAGCCCATCATGCTATAATTAGAGTAAAAAAAGTTTCATCTTACTTACTCTTCAACATCAAATAAATGGAGCCGTTCAAACCAAGGCCAGATCATGTAGTCAATCATAGACAAAGATTCTCCACCAAAGTAAGGGGTGTTCTTCTTGGTCAGTGCCTGTAAATTAAGCGAAGATGAATGACAAAACTTCTCCCTTGGGTAGGGTGATGTTACATGTGAAGGAAGATCAGGTGGGGTTGCAGGGCTATTACTCGTTCCTCAGTAGGGATTGAAGGGATATGATGCTTTGAACCCACCGAATAGTTGTAAACAACTGTATAGAATTTATCAGGAACTTTTTAGCGTGGGTCTTACAAGCCAAGTATTTCTTACCTCTTCAAGTTTTTTAAATTTCTCAAAAAACTGTGCCTTTAATTCAGTTGTATCCTCATTAGCCCTTTTGGCAAACAAAACTTTGTACAATGCAGAGTGAATCTGAAAGCAAAGGTATATATTCATTATCTTACTTTTTCATCAGTGAGAATCGTTGTCTATGGCAATTATACAACTACAACAACCAGAGGTCACTTTGAGCAAAGAAACATCTGATCCGCTAGAATGTTTTTGAAAAACAAAATTCCTACCTGAGAGAAATGTTCCAGAAGGATCTTCTCTTGTGCTTTCTTATAGGGGTCAGTGGGGCTAAGCTTTTTCCCAGGATAGGCTTCATCCAGGTAATCGCAAACAATTGGAGATTCATAGATAATTTTACCATCAGAGGTTTCCAGAGATGGCACCAACCCAAAAGGACTTTTCTCGAAAAACCACTCCGGCTTACTCTTTAGGTTAATGTTGACAACTTCATGTCTGGACAGAGAAAGAACCGGTTATTTAATGGAATTTGGGTTTCTCTTACATAAATTTGTCTACCTGTCCAAAAGTCATGGCCTTCAGGAAGTTGTATGAATATGTAATAACTCACTTTAGCCAAAGGGGTGGTAATCTTTTATTTTCTCTGTTTGCAGTATGGAAATAGGTTACCACCCCCATGGCTAATATATATTATCTTACTTATCTAATCTCCAGATATAGTATAAAATAAGGAACTTACTTGATTCCTTTGGCAACCAAGACAAGAAGAGCTCTTTGAGCATAGGGGCAGAATCTCATGCTATAAACACGAATAACATCTTCTGGTACCGGTCCTGGGGCGGGGCTGCCTAAAATAAGACAGAAAAAAGAAGTAATTTGTATGAATGAATAAATTCAGTATACGGATAACAACAAGTTATATCATTCATTGTAAATGGGATGAAGAATAGTACATAAAGTTCATAGATTGATTCATAGATGACCTCCGAGAGGTTGTCACAAAGGTTCTAGAAGAACATACACCGGAGATCAAAATTAAAGAACAACGCACCATTTCCTAAATGTCAAAGTCAATGGGGCAGATTTACTTACCCGGCCCATTCGCGATTCAGCGGCACGTTCTGTGCGGTGGATTCGAGTCTTCTGGTGATTCACTAAGGCAGTTCCTCCGACGTCCACCAGATGCTGCTGCACTGAAGTTCCCCGAGGTCCACCAGAATGCACCATCCTATACCTGGTGAAGGTAAGCGTGTGTCCGGCAACGGTTTTTTTTTAAATGCGGCCGTTTTTTCCGAATCCATCGGGTTATCGTTCGGCCACGCCTACCGATTTCCGTTGCGTGCATGCCGGCGGCGATGCACCACAATCCGATCACGTGCGCCAAAAACCGAGGGCAATACAGGGAAAATAGACGCAAATCGGAAATATTCGGGTAACACGTCGGGAAAACGCAAATTGGGCCCTTAGTAAATGACCCCCATTGTGTAGTCCAATGTGATTATATCCTAACATGAGTATTATCAGTATTTTAACCTTATTTCATAAATTTTTTTCTAAAGCCCAGAATAAAGATGTACATGAGATAATTGTAAAAGAACACTGATCATTAGAGAACACTTAAAGCCCAATTTGCAGTGACCAAACCTCTCACAAGCAAAAAAGGCTAGACTCAGATTTGCTGAGGACCATGGCGTGTGGACCGAGGAGAAGTGGTCCACAGTGCGTTTTAGTGATAAAAGCTATTTATTTTATTTTATTTTTTTTATTTATTCTTTTATTTTAGTTAATTTATTTGAGTCACACTGAACTCAAAGTGTGTAAAGATGTCAGTGAAAGGTTGTGGAGGAAGTGCCATGGTTTGGGCAATGTTTCCTGTAGCAGGAGTTGGATCTCACATAAAGGTACATGGCATAGTGAATGCAACTGTATATCAGAACCTTCTTCTAAAACACCTGGTTCCTTTCTTGTGTTCATCACTTCTCATACAGGACAAGCCCCTCTGTCACACAGCAAAACATGTAAAGCAGTTCCTTGATTGAAATGTTCACAGCCCATAAGTGTGATCTAAACCCAATAAAAAACAACTGGAAAATTCTTAGTGAAAAATTTTTGGCCAAGAAACCCACAACAGTCACAGAACTGTGGAAGAGACTGGAAGAAGAGTGGACCAAAATCCCAATAGAGCCGTGAGAGAGACTCCTGATGTCCTTTGGCAGAACTTATTCAGAGCAAAGGCTTGTGCACTTCCTACTGATTGGTCACTGGTGGAACCTTTAGATTTAGTTATAATCTTTATCTATACTGCAGTCATTGCTGTTCTCTAATTATGTTTTTTGCAAAATAAAAGTATTATGTTGAACTACTTTCGTAATTTTGTAAAACTCTGTCCCAGTGGCATGGTGTTCCCTTACAAAATTTATCAAATGTTGATCAATAAAATATTGAGTCAACATACATTGTTCTTTAATTTTGATCTCTATTGTACTTGTGCTGTGTGGAAGCAGCCTTCACATATATCACATGTCCCCATAGACGGCTATAGGAGGCAGTGGTGATATGGTACAGATATACAAAATATAACATGCTGTATTTTTCCCCGTGTTTACAGCCGGGGCGCTGTGTATAGCTATGGAGAGGGTAGGGGTGAGCAGCGCTCATGCCTCCTCCTCTCCAGCGCGCTGCCATGTGCATGGGTGGGCACACATCAGTGTGACAGAGATCTTACACAGCGGTCCAGTAAGAGTTTTTCTTGTGGTTATAACATAGTAGAATTCTATGGGTGCAAGGACCATGTGGTTTGCAACATACTTTCTGGTCAGGCAGCACACTACTGCAATGTCTGAATAATGCTAATGGACTATATATATATGACCACTTCACTCCAAGAAATGCAGTACATACACAGGCCGGATTTTCAGAACCAACCACTGCCATGTGACTGGACTCGGACTCATGTATAACCGGTCTCAGAAGCCAGATATGAGCCATTTCTCACTATCCAGTATACAGTTGCACATCAAGCATAGATAAGATCAAAGACGACCCACATCTGGAGGCACACCGGCTCTGCGACAACAAGGGGTTAAGCTTTCTGCCGTCACTTCCTCATCAGACTTAACTCTTTCCTTCCTTCAAGCTCATAGCTGTGTTGTAGTGCCTGGGGCTGTCACAACGGCAGACACTTATGGTCTACACCCCACGGGAAACTGCAAGACTCGTAATTCTCTTTATTTAAGAGCTTAAAGCTTAAAGAGCAATCGCGCCAAGGGGAACCCACTGACCTGTGATTACTTTACAACTTCCCTGTAGGTTATCAGGCGGAGTACAGTATAACCCAGGAATATGGATACAATCATAAGATATAGTAGAACTGAAATTGTCATTTAGATTTACAATGGGAAGTTATAAATATTTATCTATAGAAGAATCGATACAAGTCTTCGCCTGAGTAATTACATTTATATAATGTAATAATTGTTATACAATATGTAACAAGGTTCATTTCTACTATTATAGTTACCGTACATAAAGCTCTTCTATAAGAAGAAGAAGAAGCTATAAGAAGTAGCGAGGGTGAGAAACGCAAGACAAACACTTCTGTGTGCTTGAAAAGAGCTGCGCCAAACCACAGAACCAGCTCTGCTACATAGGGGTTAAAAGCGTTTCAACATTATAAAAGTGTCTAGAGATATGGAAGGAATACAAATAAACTGTATCAATTCTTATAAATCTATCCGAACTGTCACCCCAGTAAGGTTCTAACATTAACCCATTCACACCCTCCTGCAGTCTCACACTTACCCTTGGCCAAGCTTCTCTGTGATCCGGTCATGGCTGCAGAGTGTCAGTGCCTGGAGATTCCTGTATAACAGGTAGAATATGTGTATGAGCTCTGTGTATACTGTATGTGTGTCCTGTGTATAAGAGCCGCTCGCCCTGCAGTCTATATCTGTGTCTGGAGCAGATCCCGCCCCTAGCAGCTAATGATCACCCAGAAGCAGACGCAGGGCTGCCCCATCTCTCCTCTGACTATTACATAAGTGACTCTTGTGTGTAATACAACCTTATAAGCAATGACAATGCACAAACCTTTTCTGAAATGTAACACAATGTAAATATTCAATGTAACATTCCATTGTTGCACAGCACATGCCCCCAAGTAGATAGGTAGCCACAGCGAAAAAAAAAAAAAATCACTTACCAGCACTCCCTGCAGCCAGCTCCTCATCGCTCCCACGCTCTTTTCTTTTCTTTGACCCAGACTTAGACGATGGCAGCGATGGCGCCTGGGTCGTACAAAGGACGTAGGCAACAGTAACATCACTGCCTGTGTCCAGTGATCAGTCTAAGACACACACAGCAGCCATCACTATTTATTATAGATCTGTCTGAGAGACAGATGCAGCCAACAAAAGAGCCACATCTGGCTCCCGAGCCATAGGTTCCCTACCCCTGCTTTAGGGGGTCCTGAAACCAGACAGAATGGATACAATCCTCCGTTCCCCCAGAAGCTGATTCTAGTACAAATGTAGGAAGTGATTCCAGACTTGTAGGGGCTATAATATTCTTCATGCCACATAAATTTTGTCATTGATAGGGGCGTTCCAATGTCAGAGCGTTGCCCATGTTAAAGGTGCACCAGAAATAGTTGGTGCACTCCGTCGTAGCATTCAAGGAGACAGCAGATTCATGAAGAAAGGGTTCCAGAAAACCTGAATCTGGCGATTCTGCACACTAGACAGGCAACTGCATATAGTAACTTCTGCAAAGAGTTTGTATGTTCTCTCCGTGTTTGCGTGGGTTTCCTCCGTGTCTTCCGGTTTCCTCCCACACTCCCAAAACATACTGGTAGGATGATTAGATTGTGAGCCCCATTGGGAACAGGGACCGATTTGGCAAGCTCTGTGCAGCGCTGCGTAATCTGTGTGCAATATATAAATAAAGAATTATTATTATAGTGCAGTTTGCACTGTTTTTAGTAAATGTGGGTCATAGTCTGTTAATTCCTGTGAACGATAGGCCACATCATCCATTGGTCATGTTCATAATTTAAGAGTTGCCTTAGGGACTTCTTTCCGGGCCAAGAATTTTGACTTACATGCCCTGAACTTCTATTGGAATCAACTCGGAATAGACATCTTGTATGTTAGAAGATTTCCCAATGATTTCAATTAGAGGGGGTAGTTATCCTGGAATTTCCCTGTCCTAAGAATATGCCATTTTAACGAGCCCTAAGCCCTAAGACGAGCCAAATTTTCGGATTTCCCCATTCACTATCATTAGGGGGCATGTAGTAGTGTGGTGATCTGCTTATGGGCACCACCATGTATCTCTAGTCTTATGGGGGTGCCGACTGTATTGGAGAATAGAGCTTTCGGCTAGGGAAGAGTTCAAGCTCCCCTGTAGAAGCACATATTGCATGAAATAAGTAAGACGGTTGGGTTTTTAAAAGATAAAACTTTCAAGTTCTCTGTGACATTCAATATTTCTAAAGTACACAAATTGTATCCACATCTGCAGCTCGAAATGTAGGATCCCTGGGTACAGGGCTGGAGTATGTTGGTGCCCTAGGCAGAGGGTTTGCGGGTCTATGTAAGACTATGACCAGGCATATTCATATGACGTTCAGTTTTCCTGCCACTTTACGATGACTCAGCACTTTCATATACAAATACATCTAGGTCACTGTCACTAGTGACTAGTAACTTATGTTACACTGTATTCCAGCTTTTCATGAATTATAGCATAAATAGAAAGACAATATAAATTCTGCATTATATGTCATTTAGATGGGTGTGAACTGGCTTTAGCTCATCACAGAACTTTCTGGTAATATGGGTTTGATTCTCTGGAACTGCAGGGCGTTCAGTACTTGCAGCTGCAATTCAGATGTTGAAGTATCTCCACATTTGGGGTTATGAGGTTTTAGTTTGAGGTCTTCAGTACCAGAATATTTTCTCTGTATAGACAGAAGAAGAATGACATTCCACTGGGGAAACAGGGGATCCTAACATCTATTCCTATTGTGTGCTCTACACTGTATAGGCCTCCCAAGGATGCCAATAAAGTGTACTACTACTGCAGACTGTATATATACTCCGTGCTCTGCCAATCTGAGTTGAGTCAGATATAGAAGGGTCCCTGTACTAAAACCCTGCAGATTGGAGACAAATCAGAGTTGAGTTGGGTATAGAAGGGTCCCTGTACTAAAACCCTGCAGATTGGAGACAAATCAGAGAATTTATAAGGGGGTCAAGTGAAAGCTATCACAGCTTGGCTGTAACACCTCATTGACCCATAGTCTATTCAACCAAGGAGGGAATACGTTGGGGGCAGGGGCAGGTTAAGACCGCCATGGACCCTGGGCTGTATGAATATTATAGCCCCTACAAGTCTGGAATCACTTCCTGCATATAGTACTAGCATACTTGTTTATGGCTTCAATATACCAGTTATATGTAGTATATCTTCAATTGTTATGGTAAATAGTTATTAATAATAATAATAAGTCTTTATTTATATAGCCCCTACAGATTACGCAGCGCTGCACAGAGCATGACAAATCAGTCCCTGTCCCAATGGGGCTCACAGTATAAACAACTTAACAGTATGTTTTGGAATGTGGGAGGAAACCGGATGATCCGGAGAAAACCCACGCAAACACGGAGAGAACATACAAACTCTTTGCAGATGTTGACCTGGGTGGGAATCAAACCCAGGACGCTGCAAGGCAGAAGTGCTACTCACTCAGCCACCGTGCATTGATATGATACACTAGGTACAGGCAGGCACATTTGTAGACAGGATATCAGGTCTCTATGATCGGTTGGGGCAGGAGTATATAATTTTGTGTAGTGCTGGGTATGAGTAGGTGCTGGAGACTACTGTGAGTGTAGGGAGACAGAGCACTGGACTAACACTGGAGGCAGGACTGGAGAACCACGAGTAGTCTATGGATAGACGATGTTTATCCAACATTTATCAATATGACCCTGTGACCCTGAGATCGGTGCTACAAGGTTGAAGAGTTCCTTATGAAGCTCCAGAAAGTTCTTCCACTGAGAACAAAACCCTGTTACTCATGTTTAGGTGTGACCAGAGACGAGGGCAGTGCTACCATCACCTTTGCTGCGACTATATACCATGAGTTTTGCAAAGAACTTAAAGAGGTATCCTTATTTCAGCAAAAAAAAAAATATTGTTTATATAATGAAAAGTTATACAATTTTCCAATGTACTTTCCATATCGATTCCTTACAGTTTTCTAGATCTCTGCTTGCTGTCATTCTATAGGAAGTTTCTATGTTTACTCCCAGTGGATAGAAATCTGACCATAGGGCCCAATTAAGGTTGGCAGGGGCCCCTGGATGCAAAATCTGGTCGGGGCCCCCATTGAATATAGTCCAGACAGGGAACAGCAATCACTATATGCAGCTCCCTAACAATAACTATATACAGCTATGAATATATACAGCCCCAAATAATCACTATATACAGCCCCCAGTAATCACTATATACAGCCCCCAGCAATAAATATATACAGCTACTCAGTAATCACTGTACACAGCCCTCAGTAATCATTATATACAGCCCCCAGAAATTACTTTATACAGCTTCCCAGCAAAAACTATATACAGCCCCCAGCAATAACTATATACACTCCTCAGCAATGACTACCGTATATACCAGCGTATAAGGCGACTTTTGAAGACTAAAAAATCTTCAGTCTGGTCTGGGGTCGTCTTATACGCCGGTAATGTTTCTTCTCACCTTTCCCGCGATCCACCGAAGCTCCGCTGCTACACTCTGGCCGCCGGTGACAGCTCCGTGGGTGCCGGCGTCGCAGAGAATATGACGTCGGCACGCGGCTGACGTCATATTCTGTGAGCCGCAAGCGCTCAATGAGCTGTCACCGCCGGCCGGAGTGTAGCAGCGGAGCTTTGGTGGATCGCGGGAAAGGTGAGAAGCTGGCCGTTACCTTGGACCCCTCAACGCTGCTCCCGCAGTCTCCCGGCACGCTCTCCGCACACGCAGCCTCCCGGCACGCTCTCCGCTCCCGTGGCCTCCCGGCACGCTCTCTGCTCCCGCAGCCTCCCGGCACGCTCTCCGGTCCCACTGCCTCCCGGCTCGCTCTCCGGTCCTGCGGCCGCCCCGTAGGCTTCCTGGTCCCGCGGCTGCCCGGTAGGCTTCCTGGTCCCTCGGCCTCCGGCTCTCCACACTGCTCCCAACGCCACTCACCGCCCGGCCAGCACACTTCCTAGGCTCACAGTATGCCTCCTAACCGACCCACCCCACTGCAAGATATGTAAGTCCCTATATATGTATGTATAGTTAATGAATGTATGCTATATGTGTGTATTTGCTTACAGTATGTAGTATTATATGGCAAATATATCTTAAACTCTATATTTTAACAGGAAAGTAGGGGGGTCGTCTTATACACCAGGTCGTCTTATACGCCGGAATATACGGTATATACAGCATCAGCAATAATTCTATTCACTATATGAAGCTGCCTGTAATCACTATATATAGCCCCCCTGTAATTACTTTATACAGCCCCCTACCAAAAACTATATAAAGCCACCAATAATCACTATATACAGGCCACCAGCAATAAATATATACAGCCCCCCAGTAATCACTATATACAACCTCCCAGCAATAACTATATACAGCTCCCAGTATTCACTATTTACACCCCCATCAATCTCTATATACAGCTCCCACAGCAAGACTGTAGGGATTAACAAACCCAAACCTTAAATTTGGTACTTGCCCCTGTACCTTGATCAACCATCCAACCGTTTGGTACTTGCCCCTGTACCTTGATCAACCATCCAACCGTCTGGTACTTGACCTTGTACCTTGATCAACCATCCAACCGTTTGGTACTTGACCCTGTACCTTGATCAACCATACAACCGCCTGGTACTTGACCCTGTACCTTGATCAACCATCCATCCGTCTGGTACTTGACCGTGTACCTACACTAACCACCCAACCGTCTGGTACTTGACCGTGTACCTGCACTAACCACCCATCAACCGACCAGGAAACTAAATGTTTGGGTAATGTGGGAAGGCCACAGCGTTTATTAACAACTAAGATAAATTATTAAATAACGTTATAAATTAAAACATTTCCCAACTTGCTAGGCCCGCTTGGCATCTTCAAAATCTTGAGAACCAACTTCGTCCGAAATGGTGGCTGCGTCCCTGCAGCCGGCATGTGGGCATCTTCCCGCGCCTTAGGGCCTGTGTAACTTCTGCCTTCGCTGTGACATCTGTAGGAAAACAGAAGGAAACAGCCAGAACCAAAAAAAGAAAATCTGAAAAGAAATAATTCGGAGGGCAGGGTGGGAGGGTGACTTCTCGCCTCTTCGGTCCAGGGGGCAGAAGGAAAGAGGCCCCCCCACGTGCTCTCGGCCTTTATAAAACCACCGGGCGGGTCCTTACCCGCCCCCAAACACCACCTCCTGTGGCCTCACACGGGAGGAGTAAAGGGGCAAGCCCCACCAGCCTACCAGAAGGCTTGAAACCACCCCCTACAGTCCTCAGCCCCTTCGCTATTTGCTTTGGGGCTTGTTATAACTACATACAACCTTCTAGCAATAACAATATAGCAAAACATAATAGCAATAATTATGATCATCACATTTTTGCAAAATAAAGGATTTATGTTGATGTACTTTTGGTACAGTATTTCTGAAAAAATCAAGTGATCTCCAGTGTTCTTACACAATGATCAAGTAACAGATTTTCTCGTACTTACTAGGGAATAATATCTATGGGTGCAAGAAATTTTACTGGCAGAAAGGTCATTGATTTTATGGTTTTGGGGAGAAAAAAATTGTACCGTTAAAACCTGGCAGTTTGTGTGCGGCTTTGCAATATATTTTTTGGTGAGGTAGCATCACATGACCACTTTCAGTCCGAAAAATGCAGAACATACATAGGCCGGATTTTCCAAACCAACCACTGCCATGTGACTGGTCTCGGACTTATGGATAACCAGTCTCAGAAGCCAGATATGTGCCCTTTCTCACTATATCTTTTTTGCAGCATATACAATTCCACAACAAGGGGTTAAGACTCTTAACTAGAGATGAGCGAACATGCTCGTCCGAGCTTGATGCTCGGTCGAGCATTAGGGTACTCGAAACTGCTCGTTACTCGGACGAATACTTCGCCCGCTCGAGAAATTGGCAGCTCCCGCCGTTTTGCTTTTTGGCGGCCAGAAACAGAGCCAATCACAAGCCAGGAGACTCTGCACTCCACCCAGCATGACGTGGTACCCTTACACGTCGATAGCAGTGGTTGGCTGGCCAGATCAGGTGACCCTGGGATAGACTAGCCCCTGCCTGCGCTGCTCGGATCATTCTGTGTCTGGATGCTGCTAGGGAGAGAGCTGCTGCTGGTCGGGGAAAGCGTTAGGGTGTTCTATTAGCTTACTGTTAGGCAGGAGTGATTCTCAAAGAACCCAACAGCCCTTCTTAGGGCTACAATAACGTTCTACTTTTTTTATTTTAATTTGCATCTTTTACCATTTTGTGAGGAATTAGCAGGGGGACTTGCTACCGTTGTGTTTAGCTCTTAGTGGCACACATATCCATAGCAAAGACCGAAGTGGGAAAATTCAGTAGGGGTTGGATTTCTATTAGGCAATAACTCAGTGTCATCTCATCTGGCATAGTACTGTGCTTCCTTTGATACTTGGCTAGAAAATAGCCATAGGAGAATACAAACAGCTTCTTGAAGCCTACAGTAGCGTTCTATATATTTGATTTCTGGTTGATCTGCTGGTGGCTGTAGTTTCTGCAGTGCATGTACTTGCCAATTCTGAGCAATTTGTAGTGAGACTTGCGACCGCTGTGTTCTGCGCTTAGTGGCGCACATATCCATAGCAAAGGCTGAAGTGGCAAAATTCAGTAGGGGTTGGATTTCTATTAGGCAATAACTCAGTGTCATCTCATCTGGCATAGTACTGTGCTTCCTTTGATACTTGGCTAGAAAATAGCCATAGGAGAATACAAACAGCTTCTTGAAGCCTACAGTAGCGTTCTATATATTTGATTTCTGGTTGATCTGCTGGTGGCTGTAGTTTCTGCAGTGCATGTACTTGCCAATTCTGAGCAATTTGTAGTGAGACTTGCGACCGCTGTGTTCTGCGCTTAGTGGCGCACATATCCATAGCAAAGGCCGAAGTGGCAAAATTCAGTAGGGGTTGGATTTCTATTAGGCAATAACTCAGTGTCATCTCATCTGGCATAGTACTGTGCTTCCTTTGATACTTGGCTAGAAAATAGCCATAGCAATAGGATAGCATTGTTTGGTTTTAAAAACTCAAAAAAAAACAAAAAACACAAAAAAAAAAAAAAAAAAAAAACACAAAAAAAAAAAAAAAAAGTAAAAAAAAAAATAAAGTTATAACTCTCATTTTAAAAATGTTTAACCCGAGGGCTAGGGGTAGAGGACGAGGGCGGGGACGTGGGCGTCCAACTACTGCAGGGGTCAGAGGCCGTGGTCCTGGGCGGGGTGAGACACCACCTGCTGATGAGGGAGCAGGGGAACGCCGCAGAGCTACACTCCCTAGGTTCATGTCTGAAGTTACTGGGACTCGTGGTAGAGCACTGTTGAGGCCAGAACAGTGCGAACAGGTGATGTCGTGGATTGCTGACAATGCTTCGAGCAATTTGTCCACCACCAGTCAGTCTTCCACGCAGTCCACCCATGTCACCGAAATCGCCACTCCTCCAGCTCCTGCACCTCAGCCTCCTCCCCCCCAGTCTGCCCCCTCCCAGGAAAATTTGGCATTTGAACCGGCATACTCTGAGGAACTGTTTTCTGGACCCTTCCCACAGTCACAAACCACTTGTCCGGTTGCTGCTGAGCAATTTTCCGATGCCCAGGTTTTCCACCAGTCACAGTCTGTGGGTGATGATGACCTTCTTGACGTAGTGGAAGTGTGTAAAGAGGTGTCCGACGATGAGGAGACACGGTTGTCAGACAGTGGGGAAGTTGTTGTCAGGGCAGGAAGTCCGAGGGGGGAGCAGACTGAGGGATCGGAGGATGATGAGGTGACAGACCCAAGCTGGGTTGAGAGGCCGGGTGAACACAGTGCTTCTGAGACGGAGGAGAGTCCTCGACCTGAACAGGTTGGAAGAGGCAGTGGTGGGGCCAGACGGAGAGGCAGGGCCAGAGCTGGTGCATCAGCGCCACTGTCAACTAGTGAAGCTCCCGTGGTGAGGGCTCTTGCGGCGAGGGCTAGATCTTCAGAAGTGTGGAGGTTCTTTAAGGAAACACCGGATGACCGACGGACTGTGGTGTGCAACATTTGCCAAACCAGGCTCAGCAGGGGTTCCACCACTACTAGCTTAACTACCACCAGTATGCGCAGGCATATGAATGCTAAGCACCCCACTCAGTGGCAACAAGCCCGTTCACCTCCGGCCGTGCACACCACTGCTCCTTCCCCTGTGTCAGCTGCTAGTCAGCCCCCTGCCCAGGACCCTGCCACAAAAACCCCATCGTCGCCTCCACGATCCTCCACAGCATCCACCAGCGTTCAGCTCTCCATACCCCAGACGCTGGAGCGGAAACGCAAATATAGTGCAACCCACCCGCACGCCCAAGCCCTTAATGTGCACATCTCCAGATTGCTTAGCCTGGAGATGCTGCCCTATAGGCTAGTAGAGACCGAGGCCTTTCGCAACCTCATGGCG
This sequence comes from Engystomops pustulosus, assembly GCF_040894005.1. Classification (NCBI taxonomy): domain Eukaryota; kingdom Metazoa; phylum Chordata; class Amphibia; order Anura; family Leptodactylidae; genus Engystomops; species Engystomops pustulosus. The sequence goes on from NC_092421.1 coordinate 62,357,214, forward strand.
GCGGCCGCCCCTCGGTATTCGGTCCCCAGCCGCCACTACTTTTCCCGATGTGCCGTCCCAGCCCTGCACCAGCACGTGTCAGACAACATCATCCGTGCCCTGACCAACGCCGTTTCTGACAAGGTCCACCTGACCACGGACACGTGGACGAGTGCTGCCGGGCAGGGCCACTATATATCGCTGACGGCACATTGGGTTAACTTGGTGGAGGCTGGGACCGAGTCTGACCCTGGGGCTGCTCATATACTGCCGACGCCGAGGATTGCGGGGCCTACCTCGGTCCAGGTGTTTCAGGCCTACTATGCCTCCTCCTCCTCCCACCCCTCCTCCACCTCCTCCTCCGAACTACCATCCGTGGGCACGGCGCCATCAGTCGGTAGCTCTAGGCACAGCAGCAGTGCCGTCGCTAAGCGACAGCAGGCGGTGCTCAAACTGCTGAGCCTAGGCGACAAAAGGCACACCGCCCAAGAGCTATTACAGGGCATCACGGCGCAGACTGATCTGTGGCTGGCACCGCTGAACCTCAAGCCGGGAATGGTTGTGTGTGACAACGGCCGTAACCTGGTGGCGGCTCTGCAACTCGGCAGACTGACACATGTGCCATGCCTGGCCCATGTGTTAAATCTGATAGTGCAGCGTTTCCTCAAGACATACCCCAATCTGTCTGATTTGCTCACGAAGGTGCGCCGCATCTGTGCGCATTTCAGGAAGTCCAGCCCAGATGCTGCCACTCTCAGGGCAGCGCAGCGCCGCCTCCAACTGCCCGCTCACCGACTGTTGTGCGACGTGCCCACGAGGTGGAATTCAACACTGACCATGTTATCCAGAGTTTACCAGCAGCGCAGAGCGATTGTAGACTGCCAGATGTCAACTTCCACCAGAACTGGTAGTCAGGTCAGTCAGCTTCCTCAAGTCTACAATGAGGAGTGGACGTGGATGTCTGATATCTGTCAGGTGCTGAGTAACTTTGAGGAGTCAACACAGATGGTCAGTGGCGATGCCGCCATCATCAGCCTCACCATCCCGCTGCTTGGCCTGTTGAAAAACTCTCTGGTCAGCATGAAGTCGGAAGCTTTGCGCTCGTCACAAGAGACGGGGGAAGAATATTCCCTTGTTGATAGCCAAAGCACCCTGAGGTCTGTTTCTCAGCGCATATCGGAGGAGGTGGAGGTGGAGGAGGATGAGGAGGAAGAGGAGGAGAATGTTGGTGAGACACAAGAGGGGACCATTGTTGAGTCCTTCACTGTTCAGCGTGTATGGGCAGAAGAAGAGGAGTTGGAGGAGTTGGAGGAGGAGGAAATGGACAGTCAGGCCAGTGAGGGGAGTGAATTCTTACGCGTTGGTACTCTGGCGCATATGGCAGATTTCATGCTAGGCTGCCTATCCCGTGACCCTCGCGTTCAAAGAATTTATTCCAGCACCGATTACTGGGTGTTCACTCTCCTGGACCCACGGTACAAGCAAAATCTTCCCACTCTCATCCCTGGAGAGGAAAGGAGTGTGAGAATGCATGAATACCAGCAGGCCCTGGTGCACAAGCTGAAACAGTATTTCCCTTCTGACAGCGCTAGCGGCAGAGTGCGTAGTTCTGCGGGACAAGTAGCGAGGGAGAGTAGGCGAGCAGGCAGCTTGTCCAGCACTGGCAAGGGTACGCTTTACAAGGCTTTTGCCAGCTTTATGTCACCCCAGCAAGACACTGTCACCTGTCCCCAGTCTCGGCAGAGTAGGGCTGATCTTTACAGAAAGATGGTGAGGGAGTACGTAGCTGACCATACCATCGTCCTAAATGATCACACAGCTCCCTACAACTACTGGGTTTCAAAGCTGGACATGTGGCACGAACTGGCGCTGTACGCCTTGGAGGTTCTTGCCTGCCCTGCCGCTAGCGTCTTGTCCGAGCGGGTTTTCAGTGCAGCTGGTGGCATCATCACCGATAAGCGTACACGCCTGTCGACTGACAGCGCTGACAGGCTGACGCTTATCAAGATGAATAAAGCATGGATTTCTCCTAATTTCCAATCTCCAGCAGGTGAAGGAAGCTCAACCTGAATAATTTATCCACTCCTCCTCCTCCTCCTCATTTTCCTCCTTCTCCTGCTCTTTGTACAGTAAAGCAGAGGAAACTGGCTATTTTTTGACAGGGCCCACTGGCTCTACCTATAGTACTTTATGCATTTAATTTTTCTGGAGGGCCACCTACCCGGTCCTCTGTTTGAAACAATTTTTGTGAGTGCCACATACAGGCACTCAATCTATTCCATTTTTCTGGAGGGCCACCTACCCGGTCCTCTGTTTTAAAAAATTTTTGGGACTGCCACATACAGGCACTCAATCTATTCCATTTTACTGCAGGGCCACCTACCTGCTCCTCTGGTTTGAACAATTTTTGGGACTGCCACATACAGGCACTCAATCTATTCCATTTTACTGGAGGGCCACCTACCTGCTCCTCTGGTTTGAAACATTTTTGGGACTGCCACATACAGGCACTCAATCTATTCCATTTTACTGCAGGGCCACCTACCTGCTCCTCTGGTTTGAACAATTTTTGGGACTGCCACATACAGGCACTCAATCTATTCCATTTTACTGCAGGGCCACCTACCTGCTCCTCTGGTTTGAACAATTTTTGGGACTGCCACATACAGGCACTCAATCTATTCCATTTTACTGGAGGGCCACCTACCTGCTCCTCTGGTTTGAAACATTTTTGGGACTGCCACATACAGGCACTCAATCTATTCCATTTTACTGCAGGGCCACCTACCTGCTCCTCTGGTTTGAACAATTTTTGGGACTGCCACATACAGGCACTCAATCTATTCCATTTTACTGGAGGGCCACCTACCTGCTCCTCTGGTTTGAAACATTTTTGGGACTGCCACATACAGGCACTCAATCTATTCCATTTTACTGCAGGGCCACCTACCTGCTCCTCTGGTTTGAACAATTTTTGGGACTGCCACATACAGGCACTCAATCTATTCCATTTTACTGGAGGGCCACCTACCTGCTCCTCTGGTTTGAAACATTTTTGGGACTGCCACATACAGGCACTCAATCTATTCCATTTTACTGGAGGGCCACCTACCTGCTCCTCTGGTTTGAAAAATGTTTGGGACTGCCACATACAGGCACTATCCAAATTAAATTGTCTCCATAGCAGCCTCCACACGTTGTCTCCATTGCTACCTCCAAAAGTCGTCCATATAGCTGCCTCCATACATCGTCCCTTTATCAAACGAGGTGTGTCAGGCAGAAATTTGGGTTGTTTTCATGGATTCCACATCAAAGTTGTTAACTTTGTCGCCACCCTGCTGTGTAATCCCCAAAATATACTGGCAAACTTTTACCATTTAGGGATATTATTTCAGCGCTTCTTGCGCATCTGTTTACATTCCCCTCACCCGGCATATCCTAAACTTATAAGAACGCTACTACACTTGATCTTATACAAAAGGTTCTTAGAAGTGCTGTTTGGGGAGTAGCCTAGAGACAGGGGCTTGGATTGGCGAAAGCTCGCCTGGCAGCGGAACGCCAGCTCCATGCGCATCATGCGCTTCTTGCGCATCTGTTTACATTCCCCTCACCCGCCATATCCCAAACTTATAAGAACGCTACTACACTTAACTTGGTGCAGGCTGGGACCGAGTCTGACCCTGGGGCTGGTCATATACTGCCGACGCAGAGAATTGCGGGGCCTACCTCGGTCCAGGTCTCAAAGGCCTACTATACCTCCTCCCACCCCTCCTCCACCTCCTCCTCCTCCGAATTACCATCCGTGGGCATGGCGCCATCAGTCGGTAGCTCTAGGCACAGCAGCAGTGCCGTCGCTAAGCGACAGCAGGCGGTGCTGAAACTGCTGAGCCTAGGCGATAAAAGGCACACCGCCCAAGAGCTATTACAGGGCATTCCACATCAAAGTTGTTAACTTTGTCGCCACCCTGCTGTGTAATCCCCAAAATATACTTGCAAACTTTTACCATTTAGGGATATTATTTCAGCGCTTCTTGCGCATCTGTTTACATTCCCCTCACCCGGCATATCCTAAACTTATAAGAACGCTACTACACTTGATCTTATACAAAAGGTTCTTAGAAGTGCTGTTTGGGGAGTAGCCTAGAGACAGGGGCTTGGATTGGCGAAAGCTCGCCTGGCAGCGGAGCGCCAGCTCCATGCCAAGATCCAACTAACATAGTTTTAACTGCAGCACCTTTAATCTACTACTAGTTCACTGCCTCCATACATCGTCCCCTTATCAAACGAGCTGTGTCAGGCAGAATTTTGGGTTGTTTTCATGGCTTCCATGTTAACTTTGTCGCCACCCTGCTGTGTAATCCACAAAATATACTGGCAAACTTTTATCATGTACCGATATTATTTGAGCGCTTCTTGCTCACCTCCTTTGGTTCCTCTCTGCCACCCATTGGTTTGAAGCCTGAGTCCATTTAGGGTATGTCGCCATGACACTCTCTAGCCTGCTGCCGCTGCCTCTGCATGCCGTCCCCTATAGTGTCAGGGTCAATTATTGGATGTTTTAGATGCTATCTAGCTTCATTCTGTCACTCTGTCATGGCCATGCTGTTGCCCATAATTTTGGCATAATGGTGCGATTATGCAGCCTCAGAGGCATCCATGCATGCTGCCCCTGCTGTTTCCTGTCCATTTCCGTGGTGTTTCCATCCTTTTCTGAGGTTCCCAGGTGTTTGGCCAAGCTTCCCTGTGCAGAGCCTTGGTCCCCTTGAAAAATGCTCGAGTCTCCCATTGACTTCAATGGGGTTCGTTATTCGAGACGAGCACTCGAGCATCGGGAAAAGTTCGTCTCGAATAACGAGTACCCGAGCATTTTAGTGTTCGCTCATCTCTACTCTTAACCCTTTCAATCCCACAAATTCATAGCTGTATTGTAGGGCCTGCGCCTGTCACAACAACAGGGAGAGCAATTGCACCAAAAGGAACCCATTGACCTGTGATTACTTTACAACTTCCCTGTAGGTTATCAGGCGGATTACAGTATAACCCAGGAATATGGATACAGTCATGGGATATAGTAGAGATGAAATTGTCATTTAGCGCTTTAATGTATAGATTTGTAAATATTTATCTACAAAGGACAAGGCCAATGTCAGGCTCGAGGGTTGTGGATCCTCTGGACCACTGCAGACGATGACACTAGCCACTACCTCCTAGTCCAATCCGGGGTCAGCAAGGGGGATCCAAGCAGATGGGTACGGGAACACGGCACACAGGACAGCAGCATGGAGGAACACTGGTACACAGGAACAGCAGCACGGAGGAACACTGGTACACAGGAACAGCAGCACGAAGGAACACTGGTACACAGGAACACGGAGGAGCTCATGTAAACACATAAACACGGAGGGACTCAGGAACGCATCAGACACAGGAATGCAGGAGACACAGGAACGCAGGAGACACAGGCAGGTAAATCACAGTAGAGCTTTCTCTCAGGCTGTGAGGCAAGGCAGTAAGGAAGGCGCTGGACTTTTATATTTCCTGAAGGTGCTCGGCAGAGAATCAGGAACAGGGAGAGGTGAGCCCGCAACCCGCGATATGGTTCGCGGGACCATCTGTGACAGCCAAGATACAAGTCTTGGCCTGTGTGATTGTATTTTTATTATATTTATATAATGTAATGATTGTTATATAATATATATTAATAAGGGCAAAGGAAATCTACCACCAGGATGAAGGATTATAAACTAAGCACACTGACATACTGGTGTGCGCCCCCTCTGGCAGGATCTGCTCTTTTTTACGCTAACTATGCCCTTGTTTTTAAAAAAACAAGGCTTTAAAAATTATGCAAATGAGCCTTAGAAGCACCTTATTCCCTTGGTACCGGAGTGGCTGGCTTGTTTGCAGCCTAGCACTTGACTGAGTCACGATCTCTTGATCCAGGTGGAACATGCCTCGTCTACTCTAAGTAGGTATCCGGCTGGTGGGTTACAGGAAAGAGGGAGATGGTAATTCCCTCTGGGGCACTCTCGGTACATGCATGTATAAGGGATCCCTGGTAGATAGTGGAGGGGAGGCCCTTGATGTTAGTGGGCTTGAGGGATCACACATAGACAAGAGATGTATAACATCAGCTCACAATTCCTTTATTCCTGAACAGCAAAGGTAACAGGCCAATCTGTTCAGGTTCACGGTAGCTGGTTGGATTATGTCGGGCAAAGGATGCTCACAGCCTAGTTTCTGTAGCTTTAGGCTGGAGAGGTCAGGGGCTCCTCTAGTGAGATGGTGTAGGCAGCCCCCATTAGGGATGAGGTCGCTGTAGGCCTTATATCTGCAGGCGTGTTTCTGGATTACATTCACAGACACACTCTCTCTCAGGAATCCATCTCACACTTGTCTAGTCTCAAGTCTCTAGAACTTTCCAGCCAATGGGTTTTATGAACTTCCCTTGGGGAGTCGGAGAGTTCAGGTGTCCAACCAGGGACCTTGTTACAAGCTTATAGGACTGTTCCTTCCCAGACATGGGGTTATGCAGCTGCAATATAGACAGAAGATGGCACACAGCAGTGATCAGGGTCTACGGACATTTGCTATCTAATATGAGTGCAATATTTCATGATGGTTACACTAACTGATCCATTACATATATACATATATATTACTCATAGCTATCCAGTCCTGTCCAAGGGCAGGTAGTCACAGTGACCAGCAATTATAGTGCAGTATATCATAGATTTTCATGATGAATAACATTAATAAAAAGCCAGAAGACTGTGACTTGACTTTAGCTCATCACAGATTGCTTTGGTAATCTGGGTTTGATTATCTTGAACCACAGGGGATCCAGCTGTAACACAGATGTTAAAGTGTGTCCACATTGTAATCATCTATTTGAGGTTTTCATTGCACAATATATTCATCTGTACAGACAGAGTTAGACTTAGCTGGTTTGTGGAATCCGTGAAACTGGGGACCCTAGACTGTATTTGCCCTGTGTGCTTTAACTGTATAGGCATCTAGTTGCTAATACAGTTTACAAGTACTGCAGGGTGAGGAGCTATAGACTCTGCGCTCTGCCCTTCTGACAGAGCAGAGGTGTGAATTAGAGGATTCCTTGGATCAAAATTTTGCTTTAGTCGCATTCCAGGAATTGAGACTTTTCATGCCCTCGATGTCAAAAAACTTGCATGGTCCCCACTGACTTCTACTAAAGGCACAATTATTTAGTCAGATGTTTAGAGTGCTGTGCATTGGATTGTATGATACACAGTGTTTATGTGTTATGCCAAATGTAATGCTAAATACTCTTGTTTATGGCTGCAAAATGCAATTTTTAAAGGAAACCTACCATGAGGAATCTACTATCAGAAGTAGATCTAATGGAAGATTCCTCCTGCCTGCCTCTGCCATAATCTGTAATTTAATAATCTTGGAATAATCTTAGTAATATGTAAATTAACTGCAGAGGCTACTGGGGCGTGGAGTAGCCTTGCCGGGGACTGGGGGCTAAGGCTACTCCACGCCCCAGTAGCTTCTGCAAGTTCTTGTACGGAGGATAAAGCCCTGGTTCTCATGTTTAAGTGTGGCCAGAGACTAGGACAGTGCTACAGAGACCTGGTTCCCACTATATACCAGGAGTTTTGTTCAAAAACCTAATAATCACCAAGACTACCAAAACTTGAGCCTCAGCTATAACTGAAGCAGTAAACTCATTAGAGACTTAGAATTGTCAAGCTGTATGTCCTTCACAGATTCCTACATAGGAATAGATAAGCAAAGGGAGCTTCCTCAGTGCATAGACCCTTGTCTGCAAAGGGGCTTTTCACTTTGGACAATGGCTACTTTTTAGAGTTCTGTAAAAAAAGAAACACATTTCGCACTCTGGATAAGAGATGGGAACCCCCTCTTAGATTAGAAACCTATTTCCACAGCTCAACAACCCCTTTAAGACATGTTCAGGTGTTTTTAAAGATAAATACAGAAAAGAAAGGCTCTTTATTTTGGCTACGTTGTCATTAGGATGGCCTGGTCTTTCTTTCCACGATTCTTTTGCCAGTTTCTCACCTGCGGAAAACTTACAACAATAAAATCTATGAAATGGGGAAAGAAGGGAAAAAGTAAAGAAATGACAGCATGGGTTATATAAGAAATGTACTTGGTGGTCACAATGGGGCAGTATTTCCTCATCCCCTTCTTATTGTGCCTCCATGGTGCGGACAACTACATCATCTCTTTCTACATGCAGATACTAGTGATAGGCCTAGATCAGTGATGGTAAAACTTTCGGAGACAGAGTGCCAAAACTATAATCAAAATCCATATATTTTTACCGTGAAGTGCCAACATTGTATTTTAAGCAGTAACTTATTGCTATCTGTTCTTCCACATCTTTCAATCGTATCGGCCCCCTGAGGCCACCAATACAGTTGAAAGAAGGAGGGCATATTCAAACTATCATTGTATCTTCTCTGCAGGGTCTCTCTGAACAGGAAGAATGGTGGGTCCAGCAGGATGACCTACAAAGATAATGCAGTTCTATCAACACTTTCTCACTTTTCCCGCAGTTCCAAACAGCCAAATGAAGTGTCGCTTTAAAATAGCGCAGCATCTCTTAAGTTGCCTGGGAAGATTCGGTGGATTTGGTCCTGTTTGGTGAACTCTGTCCTGGGGTCAAAGGCTCTGAGTGCCACCTCTGCCAGAGGTTCACCACCACTGGCCTAGATGAAGTCTAGATGCACCTTTGGGGACTATTTATTTTAAATTACTACTGTATTTTTCGGACTATAAGGCGCACCCGAGTATAAGGCGCACCATCAATAAATGCCTGCTAAAACGTCTAGGTTCATATATAAGGTGCACTGGAGTATAAGGCGCACCTGATTATAAGGATGAATGACCACCAGGTGGCAGACCTGTGCACAGTTCAAGGCAGCTGTTGTCTAAGTATGGTTCATATATAAGGCGCACTGGACTATAAGGCGCACCTTTGATTTCTGAGAAAAATCAAAGGATTTCTAGTGCGCCTTATAGTCCGAAACATACGGTACAACTATCAGGATTTAAATATTTTTTCCATAAAAGTTTTTAATGAGAACTTTTGCTCAGTTCTCTATAGAAGCTTTTCTGTGCACTTATTGCAGGGTTTTTTTTTCTCCTTTCAGAGAGATTCATCAGAGAAGCCATCTGACAGTTGGCTAAAGAGATTAGATACAGTCATTTAAGTTGAATTTTTATCAAATTTAGGAGAAAACAGGTAAAAAGGAAAAAAAAAAAAAAAAACACTGTGAGGTCAGGCTACTTCTCTGCAAAGTGTGGCAGAGACCGAATTTGCTTAAAAGTGTGGAAAATGTAACACTTCCAAATAGTTGAAGTTGTTGAACGTGTGATTCCTTCAGTGGTTACTCCAATTATCCTTCTATATCTTGGCTCAACATTTCTTTGAACCATTAGGAAAATACACTATGAATTACTGTTACTTTGTAATCAATGCTTATAATTCCAGAAGGAACTTCGTTAAACCCTTGTGATGAAAGAATAATAAGGACATTAATGTAATAGTTGGTGGTGAATGGTGTGAACGGATGTTACAAGAAAATTATATGGTAGACAATCGATTGGCTGATGGTACGGGACCTGAGAAGACCCAGCACGTCAGTTGAAATTTTTTTTGTGATCCTTTTATTCAACAATCATTTTCAGTACATTGGATTAAAAACACACAACATGATCAATGTGTTTTGGCCTGAGCCTTGTTCATGATCTAGTGCAGTGATGGCGAACCTTTTGGAGACCGAGTGCCCAAGCTACTACCAAAACCCACTTATATGTCACAAAGTGCCAACATGACAATTAAAGCAGTAACTGATTGATCCCTGCTGTATCACAGGTTTTAATCGTATTGGCGTCCTTAGTTCACCAATACAATAGAAAGATGATGGAGAAATTTGGATTGTGGCTTCCTACCAGGGTCCCTGAAGAGGAAGGATCAGGGGACCCAGAACAGGAGGTCCAATAACAATACATCTCTATCCACACCTTCTTGCTCCTCCTTTAGTTCTGGCAGCCAAATAGCGCTGAGCATGGCACGTCCTGGGCTGTATTGGATCACAGGAGAAAGCCTTTAGTCCTTGCTGGCAAACTCTGTGTTGGGGTGAAGGCCTGAGTGCCCACAGAAAGGGCTCAGAGTGCCTCCTCTGGCACCCGTGCGATAGGTTCGCCACCACTGATCTAGTGTATAGAAACGGAATGTAAGGGTCTGGATGAGTTGGTATTCTTAGAATCTTTCAATTAATTTGTTGAACCCACTGGGGGTGCGGGTGTTGTCGAGTTTGAAAATCCAGACATTTTTCCATCTAATGATTTGAAGTGTTCTTTTCTGGTGTGAGGCTGGGGTTTGTTTAATTGGGGCAAGTGAGAATAAGTTGTAGGGGTTATTCAAGGTCAGAACCTTCCTTTATCCACATCTGTTCACATTTGTCCAAAGATTACTTTCCTACAGTGTACTGTGTGTGCAGTTTTGATTCTTACTGAACTTAGGGCACGTGGTTTTGTTTTTCTGTAAGGCAATGCTGCCTACAAAAAGTCTTAGTGGCTCCCTGTTCATTTCAGAAAGGGAGGGATTTAGGAAAATCCATAACAAAACCTACTGTATTACTTAGTCATAAAGGGGATCCTCTGTGGAATCCAGAGATAAATCATGATGGAAATTCACTGTAAATGTGCATGCTTTTAGTCTAGATTTAAATTCAGGTATAGACAGTCCAAACCCATGTAGATGTACCATAGGCCCTCAATCGGCAGCACATTCCCGGGTTATATGTAATAAAAGTCTCTGGTTTCTTTAGCTTTGTCCCAACTATTTTCAGAGGTTTTATTTAGGATACAACACTGATAGAAGGTCCTCAGGTTGTATATTAACACACAATGACAGTTTGATAGCTGAAAAGTTCTTTTTATTAATTACAGCTTTAAGGTCTTTGAGGTTTACATAAGAAGTGTTTGAATATATTAAAAGGCACAAGATCACAGCTATTGGTGACATTAGTCAAGGCCATAATCCACTGCATCCACACTGTCCTGAAAATACAGTTTGATAAAGTTACTGAGAACCTCTGGATCTGTGAAGGTGTCTTTAACCACCGGGTCCTGCAGCATCAGACTGCGCCAGGCATTGATACGTGGTGCCTTCTCCAAATACCTAAGTGATTAGAGAAAAACAGAATTACCTTGAAACCCAAAAGCAAAACCATTTAAAATAACTAATTTGCTCTATACATGAAATGTTCTACAGCTACAACTGTACAACCATTTGTTTCTATATGTTCCATGTGCAGGCTACAGCCCCAATATCAACTATGGGTCTCCCCCTGTGTGAGGGCTCCTTCTGATTCACAGGACATCAGCATTTATTATATTCTAATGGACAGATCAGTCATATAGTTGGCAAGTTTATACAAGAATTAACTATGGAGTTATAAAACGCATGACTTCTGAGTGGAGTGTGTAGAATATCCAGTGAGACTCCGCTCAACTCAGCTTTTTTGCCTACTGCTTGTAAGATCTGTTAGAGAGAAACCTGTGATAAGCAGAAGGCAGGGAAAAAGACGGAAACTACATCACACAGGGTACTTGGACCCGTCATTTTTATATTTTTCCCTTTACTTACTCTAGAACATCAAAAATATTGAACCGTTCAATCCAGGGCCAGATCATGTAGTCAATCATGGACAAAGATTCTCCACCAAAATATGGAGTGTTCTTCTTGGTCAGTAGCTGCAAATTAAGTGAAGAGTAGTTAAGTTTTGTTAGTAATAGGAGTGTATGACTTGTGCACTGACTTCCCCTCCAGTGGAGAAGAAAGGGATATGGTGCTATGAACCAACCAATAGGAGTCCCTATGTATTATGTGCTCTATATGCCCATCTGTATGGATTCCTGTATATGGTGCAATGTGCAGGAGATCAAAAGATAATGCATACAGTATAATTATCTGAAGGCTACAATTTCTCTATTAGGCGAGCGCCTCTCACCTGATACACAGATTAGCACTGATGATGCCCCAAGATAGATGATTTCCTGGTTTTGGTTTTCTTTCTCATGGGGTTACATTATAGTCATGTTGTAAGATGTATTAAATGATCCGCTACTGAATTATAAGTTACTTTGCAACAGATGGCTCTAAAGGCCCAGATTTTACTAAAGCCAATTTGCATGATGTTAAAATAGTGCAAGTAATAGTGGACACTTAGGCCCCATTCAGGCTAATGTTTGGGCAGTAATGGGCGCTGGGAGCAATACGGTGGTGCTGCGCCACTCCATACACAGGGAAAAGATAGAACATGTTCTATCTTTCCCCGTGTGCATGGCCGGGCGCCGTGCATCTCTATGGAGAGGAGAGGGGTCACCCAGCCCGCCCAGCTATGCCCCACCTACGGCCAGGAAGTCACATGTTTGTGTGAATGTAGCCTTACTGGTGAATTTATACCAGGATAGAGAATATTATAACACATCACCAGGAACTTTTTAACTTGCATCTTATAAGATAAATGTATCTTACCTCTTCAAGTTTTTTAAACTTCTCAAAAAACTGTGCCTTTAATTCAGTTGTATCTTGATTATCTTTTTTGGCAAACATAATCTTATACATTGCGGTGGTGACCTGAAAACACAACAGAGAAATCTTTTGTTAAGTTTGTCAAGTTAGTCTGTTTATACCTCAGCCAAGACAAGGGGGCATCCTCTATGCCTAGAGGCATACCATCGCCATACACAGGAGACATGCTCTACAACTAGAGGAGAGGAGGTTCTACCATCACCATAGGGGACATCCTCTACACCTAGAGGAGAGGTGGCACTACCATCACCATAGACAGGGGGCGTCCTCTACACCTAGAGGAGAGGCGGATCTACCATCACCATAGACAGGGGGCATCCTCTACACCTAGAGGAGAGGAGGTTCTAACATCACCATAGACAGGGGGGATCCTCTACACCTAGAGGAGAGGAGGTTCTACCATCACCATAGACAGGGGGCATCCTCTACACCTAGAGGAGAGGAGGTTCTACCATCACCATAGACAGGGGGCATCCTCTACACCTAGAGGAGAGGAGGTTCTACCATCACCATAGACAGGGGGCATCCTCTACACCTAGAGGAGAGGCGGTTCTACCATCACCATAGACAGGGGGCATCCTCTACACCTAGAGGAGAGGAGGTTCTACCATCACCATAGACAGGGGGCATCCTCTACACCTAGAGGAGAGGAGGTTCTACCATCACCATAGACAGGTGACATCCTCTACACCTAGAGGAGAGGAGGTTCTACCATCACCATAGACAGGGGGCATCCTCTACACCTAGAGGAGAGGTGGTTCTACCATCACCATAGACAGGTGACATCCTCTACACCTAGAGGAGAGGAGGTTCTACCATCACCATAGACAGGAGCATCCTCTACACCTAGAGGAGAGGTGGTTCTACCATCACCATAGACAGGGGGCATCCTCTACGCCTAGAGGAGAGGAGGTTCTACCATCACCATAGACAGGGGGCGTCCTCTACAGCAACCAAGTACTTGAGATACCAAACACCAGAACTACAATCTCTCTTTTTCGGTACCCCTACCCTGACCCCTGCTGGTTTTAAAAACATTCCTGAAAACCCCCTTTTAAACGTTTAGTTACAAACCATATGTTGTTCATGTTTCCTGGACAAAACACTACTCAGAATTCCTCTTTGTGCAGAACTATTGCCCTACACTAAAAAGATGATCACAGTATTGGACAGTAGTCCATCCAGAAAAACATTCCACCTACCTGAGAGAAATGTTCCAGAAGAATCTTCTCTTGTGCTTTCTTATAGGGGTCTGCGGGGGTCAGCTTTTTCCCAGGATAGGCTTCATCCAGGTAATCACAAACAATTGGAGATTCATAGATAATTTTACCATCAGAGGTTTCCAGAGATGGGACCACTCCAAAAGGACTTTTCTCAAAAAACCACTCCGGCTTACTCTTTAGGTTAATGTTGATGACTTCATGTCTGGACAGAGAGAGAACCGGTTAATGAAAGAGAAATCTGGTTTCTAAATCCACGTTATATTCTCCTGTATTGTGTCCACAGCATAATACAAATCCATAAGATGCATATTTATTTCCTGGGCCTCAATGCAAAGTGTCCTATTGGACAACCAACTATTCTAGTGACCCAGATTAGGGGTCATTACAGATTCTTGCGTTGGGCCTTACGCGATACTGGGCCAGTCCTACAGGGCTTCCTGCATAAAATATATGCCTGTTCTGAGCTTATGTAACATAAGTGCCATCTATTGGCCAGAATGGGCCATGCTGCAATTTTTTTTTTATTACTATTATTGTTCAAACCCAGTGGTTACTGTTCATGTCCCCTGGCAGTGAGCAGGCTGTCCTATTGGCTGGCAGCCTAATACATTCCAGAGGCAGACTCCAATTAGTCTTTGGTCTGATACAGACATTGCGGATGATTAGCTGTGATAAAACATAGCCAAGATAGGTACAGAGAAGAACCCAGCCTGCAGTGATAGTGCTCTCACTGTAAACTGTCATTGCAGGGCTAAAGAAGAGATTTCCAGCCCCAGCATGAAAAGTGAAACTCTGCACCCTGTAGCCAGCTTTGCTATCAGCCTTGCCTGCCACCAGAGACTTATATTCAGTCTGCTGTTACTGGTGTTTGCTTTTCAGCAATAAACAGGCCGAGCTGAAACTTATGTGTCCCTGGATGGACATTCACCATCATTAGCAGAAGATGCCCCCCGGAACCTTACCAATGTGCTGTCCCCCTTCTTTCTTTGTCCCTGTCAGCCCTGACAGGTTTGGAGAAAGCCGTATACCTGGAGAGAGCTTCTGTGACCTCCAGCTAGACCCATACCCATCCAGCCACTGACCTCCTGGACTACTCTCATAGCCCCATACTCTGTTAAGCCCTGGTGGGCACCTCACCACAGATGGGGGCAGAGGACATTCTGTGGCTACTCAGACAGCAGGACAGAATCCTAGAACCACATAGACACTTTATTTCTGCTGTAGATTAATTTGGGTTATTTTTTTAAAATATGTCTACCCCTCCAAAAGTTATGACCCTTGGGAGGTTATATGCATTACCTCATGGCACCCTTGGCTTCTATAAACTAATTTTGTCATTTTCTTCTCCAGAAATATTCTAAAATATGGAACCTACTTGATTCCTTTGGCAGCCAAGACAAGTCTTGCTCTTTGAGCATAAGGGCAGAATCTCATGCTATAAACCCGGATCAGACCTTCTGGTACCGGTCCTGGGGCTGGGCAGCCTACAAGAAACAAATGAATATAATAAATAGTAATGATAATAATAATAAATCTTTATTTGTATAGCACCATCATATTCCACAACGATGTACAGATCATAGGGGACTATTGCAATATTATAAGGCGGCGTCCCTTCATAACACAACACTACCGCACAGGGCGCAGTCCTTGGCCTGGACGCACATTCTCTGGAAACGCATGTGCGTTCAGGCCGAGGACCGCACCCCCTGTGTGTTATGAACGGAGGCCTAGCGGTACGTGTGAAGCGGCCTAAGACATTACAGAGTAGTAACATGTCTTAGATGAAACAATAGCTCCCTAATCGCAAGAGCTTACAATCTAATATACATTACAGTGTGAAAGATAACTCTAAGGAAGAGGGTGCAGATCATATTTTGTAATTGGAAAGGACAGTAAAAAAATGTAAGTAAAACAAATGCTCCAACCGTGCACCATCGTAGCCTCTCCACGTACATACACAATTCTCTATAGGGACACGATCATAAGATGGTGACATGTAATAGCTTTCATTGTGGTTTTTACCAGAGACTTTCAAAAGTTTAAAGCACACCCACTTCTACAACAACAAAGGGTTAAGTCTTCCCTAGCCTAATCCTGACCCACCCAAGGCTTAAAGAAAAAACTGAGGTCCTTTGGTTATGTTGTAGGGCCTGGTAGGGCTTGGCTTCAAAAACTGCATTTGAAAAACTTAATGTGTGGACACACCTTCAGGGCGCATTCACACAATGCGTTTTTGACGCATTCCAAAGGCTTCATCACATGCCTTGATCACATGCTAAAGTTACATTGCGTTTCAACTGCATCTGCTAAAATACAATGTAACCTCAGCATGTGATCAAGGCAGATGCCAGCGGAATGCGTCAAAAATGCATCAAAAAACGTGGCGCAACGCATTGTGTAAAAGCGCCCTCATGGTGTAGTCACGCGGCTTTGCACATTTGCCAGGTGTTTGGTTGGTTTGAATGCTGTATTAACATTTTTCACAGCGCCTTCCACAAAATGAAGAAAAACGGATTCAAACCAGCCAAATGCAAACATGGTGAACATGCACCAACGCATGCGTTTTCGGTGCGTTTAATAACGCACCAAGAACGTACCGTGTGACAGTACCCACATTTTATAAACACGGTTCAAGCTCGGCAACCGCTGTGGATAGGAACTACTCGTATCCACACGTTCAGTTTTTGATGCCCAAACCAGGAATGGAGTTAAAATAGAGGAGGAGCAGCGCTTCTTAATGACAAGTCCTCACTCCTCACCCATTATGATCCACACCTGCTTTTGGCTTCAAAAACTGCATCTGAAAAACTGACTGTGTGGCTGCGACCTCAACATTTGCAGAAATATATTTGTCCTAACGCATCCGAATTTGGGAGTAGTTCCTATCCACAGCGGTTGCTGAGCATGAACCGTGTCTATAAAACACAATTCAAGCACCCTGTGTGAACATGGCCTTAGATGTCTTCCAATATGCGTTGCTTGTGACAGTAGGCCGTGAACACAAGTCAACAATTCTGTGTATTCGCAAATAGCTGCACCAAACCAGAGAACCGGCTCTGCTACATGTGTAGGAACAGTGATTCAATGTTATAAAAGTGTCTAAGATATGGAACCAATACAAATACAAACAAACAGTATGTAATCCATCTCACCTGCCTCGCAAACAACGTGGCGACTGTATATATGATTATTTCTGTGTATATTGGCATGGTTTTATTTATTATATATTTGCAGTCTGACACTTACCCTTGGCCAAGCTTCTCTGTGATCCGCTCATGGCTGCAGAGTGTCAGTCCCTGGAGATTCCTGTATAACAGGTAGAATATGTGGATGAGCTCTGTGTATACTGTATGTGTGTCCTGTGTATAAGAGCCGCTCGCCCTGCAGTCTATATCTGTGTCTGGAGCAGATCCCGCCCCTTCCCTCTCAGCCAATGAACAGTAGGTACATAAGCGTTTCATGTATGTTATACAATCCTATAGGCAATGACGCTGCAAAAACCTTTTTAGAAATGTAACACAATGTAAATATTCACTGTATACATTTCATTGGTTTTCAGTTAGGAGATAAGGGACCAGAGCCCAATTGTCTGCATTTCTATAGGGGGCTGGGGAGCGCCATGGAGATCCAGCAGCTAACGCTTAGTAATTGTGGCTTATTATCATTGATAATTGCTGATATATTCGCCTACGTGTTGCACTGTGGTACTTACATACATCTGATAGAGCCCGTGCACAGATAAGTTGTCATAGATCAGGCTAATTTTACAGAGCTGCATAGGGATTGTTTGAAATGGGCTAAAAAAAAAGGAGCAAAAAAGGCTTGTTTTTTGGGTTGTTTTAATGGCAGGCGTCACTGTACAACAACCTGGCAAAAGACAGGAGGCTCCACTTTATATAGAAATAAAATGGAGCACAACATTTAATATACAATATAAAATATATAACATTAAATAAACATGAGGTAAAGTGGCCAACTCCTTTAAGACTAAGGGTGATGCCACATGGTTCCAACCGGAATGCAAATCTGCCGCAATTCACTAAGATGGTGCGCTCGATATCCTGTATGTGTTGATTCCCCCCTGAGGGCGCGTTCACACGTTCCGCTAGAGCACAGTGGGCGGGGCTCGGGCCGATCGCATATGCGTTTCCCGGGAAACGCATGCAATTAATAACCCGGTCACATGCGTTTCTCTGGAAACGCATATGCGATCGCCCCAAACTCCGTTCCCTGTGCACTAGCGTCACGTTATGAACGCGGCACTAGCGGAACGTGTGAACGCGCCCTCAGGTCCGCCGGAGTTCACCTTCTTACTATATGTCCTATCTTTCCCCAGAATACGGCGCCATGCGCCATACATCACCATGGAGAGGGGCAACAGGCTGAGCCAACTCCTCCTCTCCTGGGTGCCGACGTGGGTGCTGCTACGGTACACCGGGCACACATTGTGTGAATGTAGCCTTAATGTAAGTTTTTTGCTGCCAATTTTAGACTCAATTGTGGGAAGGTTCCCAAAAGACATTTTTTTTCCAGAAAAAACAGCTGGATATACATTTTGCACTCTGTAGGATTCATACAGTACGTCCTCTCTGTTTTCTTTCTACTGTACAGTGACTCAGCATTATCACTGTATATACACATCCCCACTACTCACAGGTTTCTGGTCCCCTCCCAGAACTGGCAGTCACAGTGACTAGCAACCTACAGTACAGGATATCACAGATTTTCATTAATAATGGTAGTAATAGTAATAATAGGAAGCTAGAATATAATTTCTGTACAGGCGGTCCCCTACTTAAGGACACCTGACTTAGAGACAACCCATAGTTACAGATAGACCCCTCTGCCCACTGTGACCTCTCTGGATGTTACTATAGTCCCAGGCTGCAATGATCAGCTGTAAGATCAAAAAATTTTGAAACTCCAATTGTCACTGGGGCCAAAAAACTTTTTTGTCTGGATCTACAATGATAAAATATACAGTTTCGACTTGCATACAAATTCAACTTAAGAACAAACCTATGGAACCTATCTTGTATGTAACCCGGGGAATGCCTTTATTACGCATTTTCCAGATGGCTGTGAACCAAATTTAGCCCATTACAGTGATCTCTGGTTATCAGAAATTGGCTTAATAAACCACCACTGGTATGTTGTAGGAATCTGAGAAGCTTTTAGATGATGTCTCTTTCGTGCGCTGGTGGCATCATCCAGAAAATCAACTTTGAAGTGAGATGTAAATCGGTTTTATGAAGTCAAGAAGGCGGAGAGTTTAACACTGAAGTCAGGCTTTGCCAACCTTAAAACGCCCACTGTGCTCTAATTATGGTCCTGCTTCCAGGGACATCATTGATCAGATCTCTTGAAGTGTGACGCATGATGTCAATCACATAGGTGAAGGTGCTCTGAGGCAGGGAGAGCTTGACTTGTGTTCTACGCCTCTGTGACTTTATATAACCAATTAACATCTCACTTTAAAGTAGATTTTCTGGATGATGCCACCAAGCTGGGCCATGAAAGAAACATGAACTATAAGATGTTCATCTGCTTGACAACATACTGGTAGTGGTTTATTATTTATTTCTCATGACAGGTTCCATATAAACTATATAGGCATCTGAGGCTGCCAATACAATTTACAGGAGCAATTTACACCCTACTGTACAACTTTGAGCAGTGTGCAGTGAATTACTGGATCCAGGGCCGGATCAAGGTTGGTGGGGGCTCCTGGGCGCAAAATCTGGTGGGGGCCCCCACATATGTTCCACAGGTACACATACTCCTTCTCACTATCCCCCTAGTAACACAGCTACATACAGCCGCCTCGCCCCCAGTAACCCAGCTACGTACAGCCGCCTCGCCCCCAGTAACCCAGCTACGTACAGCCGCCTCGCCCCCAGTAACCCAGCTACGTACAGCCCCCTCGCCCCCAGTAACACAGCTACATACAGCCCCCTCGCCCCCAGTAACACAGCTACATACAGCCGCCTCGCCCCCAGTAACACAGCTACATACAGCCGCCTCGCCCCCAGTAACACAGCTACATACAGCCGCCTCGCCCCCAGTAACACAGCTACATAAAGCCGCCTCGCCCCCAGTAACACAGCTACATACAGCCGCCTCGCCCCCAGTAACACAGCTACATACAGCCGCCTCGCCCCCAGTAACACAGCTACATACAGCCGCCTCACCCCCAGTAACACAGCTACATACAGCCGCCTCACCCCCAGTAACACGGATACATACAGCCACCCCCCCCCCCAGTAACACAGCTACATACAGCCGCCTCGCTCCCAGTAACACAGCTACATACAGCCGCCTCGCTCCCAGTAACACAGCTACATACAGCCGCCTCGCTCCCAGTAACACAGCTACATACAGCCGCCTCGCTCCCAGTAACACAGCTACATACAGCCGCCTCGCCCCCAGTAACCCAGCTACGTACAGCCGCCTCGCCCCCAGTAACACAGCTACGTAAAGCCCCCTCGCCCCCAGTAACACAGCTACGTACAGCCCCCTCGCCCCCAGTAACACAGCTACATACAGCCGCCTCGCCCCCAGTAACACAGCTACATACAGCCGCCTCGCCCCCAGTAACACAGCTACATAAAGCCGCCTCGCCCCCAGTAACACAGCTACATACAGCCGCCTCACCCCCAGTAACACGGATACATACAGCCACCCCCCCCCCCAGTAACACAGCTACATACAGCCGCCTCGCTCCCAGTAACACAGCTACATACAGCCGCCTCGCTCCCAGTAACACAGCTACATACAGCCGCCTCGCTCCCAGTAACACAGCTACATACAGCCGCCTCGCTCCCAGTAACACAGCTACATACAGCCGCCTCGCCCCCAGTAACCCAGCTACGTACAGCCGCCTCGCCCCCAGTAACACAGCTACGTAAAGCCCCCTCGCCCCCAGTAACACAGCTACGTACAGCCCCCTCGCCCCCAGTAACACAGCTACATACAGCCGCCTCGCCCCCAGTAACACAGCTACATACAGCCGCCTCGCCCCCAGTAACACAGCTACATAAAGCCGCCTCGCCCCCAGTAACACAGCTACATACAGCCGCCTCGCCCCCAGTAACACAGCTACATACAGCCGCCTCGCCCCCAGTAACACAGCTACATACAGCCGCCTCGCCCCCAGTAACACAGCTACATACAGCCACCTCACCCCCAGTAACACGGATACATACAGCCGCCCCCCCCTCAGTAACACAGCTACATACAGCCGCCCCCCCCCCAGTAACACAGCTACATACAGCCGCCTCGCTCCCAGTAACACAGCTACATACAGCCGCCTCGCTCCCAGTAACACAGCTACATACAGCCGCCTCGCTCCCAGTAACACAGCTACATACAGCCGCCTCGCTCCCAGTAACACAGCTACATACAGCCGCCTCGCTCCCAGTAACACAGCTACATACAGCCACCTCGTCCCCAGTAATACATCTATATATTTATCTCAACCCCTACCAGCCATGCAATCCCTTGTAACACACATGTCTTATTTCAGTTCAGCTCCCCTGACATTACTTCAATCATCCTTCTTTCTTGTCAGGCCCCTCACCTCCATACAAATGTATACAGACACCGCCGGCCCCCTCACCTCCATACACATGTATACAGACACTGCCAGGCCCCCTCACCTCCATACACATTTATACAGATGCAACACCCCTGCTGATGCAAGGCAGAGGGGTTGTTGCGAATATATCCCAATATGCAGCTCGCAACCTGTGTGGAGTCTGATCAACCCCACAGCAGGTCACAACACAACACGGGGAACACTGCAGCGGTAGATCCTGCCTGGTAAGGCAGGAGTTAATTGTTTAATGTGATGTCATTCCATCAGCCAATCACACCTGTTCTAATGTTGTATTTTAAGCTGGGATGTAATTGGAGGAGTGTTGAGGGGTGAATGGTGAACTGTTTGTCTGTCTGTACCTTTTCTTCATTTTCTCCTCCTGCTGGCCAGCAAACCTTTGTCTCTGTCCACTATTGTTTCACCAAACAAACCAGTTCAGCAGTCACCACTCAGCATTACCTGATCTTACCTGTGTGTGCAAAACCTGAGCAGATGGTGAGCTGGGGTTATATAGCTGCACCTGATTACTGCCAGGTGATGCTGAGCTGAAGCCATGTGGTTTATGTTTGTATTTCTTACTTTGGTTACTTTGTGTATATTGTAAACTCCCCTTTATTTTTATATTGTGTATTATATTGTATTGTGGTGTTATACATATTAAGTAAGAAATATATATTTGTGTGATGTTTGTTGTTAAAGGTGCAACCCAGGGGTGTATCCCTTTAAAACTCAAGGGAAATAGTTGGGTATTTAATGACACCTGTGTGTACATGGATTTTCTCTAGGTCAGAGTTTCTGATCTGACCACAGGGGAGCTGCTTGTTCCAAGGTAGCTGCAATCTGTCCCCTGAATTATCTGCATTTTTGTTCTGTACATTTTATTTTTGTGCAAATAAATGCAAGCCTTTTCTTTGGGCCTGAAGCCTGAGTAAAGATTTATTTTTTTTAACAGCCAGAAGACCCCACATCTCAACATATGTGACAGTGTAACTTCTGCTGTGACCACAAGGTCTCAAGTTAAAAAGGTGTCTGATGCAGAATCTCTGGGTGACATATTTCCATTGCACGATGATGTTTTCCATGGTAGTGGCAAAGGTCACCTTTGGCCGGCGCCACACAGGGCGCTTTTGTCTGCGTTTGCAAACGCAAACAAAGTCGCGCCCACCGGGGCGGGCCTCGGCCCGATCGCATCGGCGTTTCTATGGAAACGCCTGCGATCGGGAACGATCTATGGAAACGCCCGGTGGGCGCGACTTTGTCTGCGTTTGCAAACGCAGACAAAAGCGCCCTGTGTGGCGCCGGCCAAAGGTGACCTTTGCCACTACCATGGAAAACATCATCGTGCAATGGAAATATGTCACCCAGAGATTCTGCATCAGACACCTTTTTAACTTGAGACCTTGTGGTCACAGCAGAAGTTACACTGTCACATATGTTGAGATGTGGGGTCTTCTGGCTGTTAAAAAAAATAAATCTTTACTCAGGCTTCAGGCCCAAAGAAAAGGCTTGCATTTATTTGCACAAAAATAAAATGTACAGAACAAAAATGCAGATAATTCAGGGGACAGATTGCAGCTACCTTGGAACAAGCAGCTCCCCTGTGGTCAGATCAGAAACTCTGACCTAGAGACAATCCATGTACACACAGGTGTCATTAAATACCCAACTATTTCCCTTGAGTTTTAAAGGGATACACCCCTGGGTTGCACCTTTAACAACAATCATCACACAAATATATATTTCTTACTTAATATATATAACACCACAATACAATATAATACACAATATAAAAATAAAGGGGAGTTTACAATATACACAAAGTAACCAAAGTAAGAAATACAAACATAAACCACATGGCTTCAGCTCAGCATCACCTGGCAGTAATCAGGTGCAGCTATATAACCCCAGCTCACCCAATGCTCAGGTTTTGCACATACAGGTAAGATCAGGTAATGCTGAGTGGTGACTGCTGAACTGGTTTGTCTGGTGAAACAATAGTGGACAGAGACAAAGGTTTGCTGGCCAGCAGGAGGAGAAAATGAAGAAAAGGTACAAACACACAGACAGACAAACAGTTCACCATTCACCCCTCAACCAGGAGTAACCACCACCTGACCAGTGGGAGTAATAAAACCGCTGGTCAGGAAAGTTCCAGAGGTTAGTCTGACAGGAGTCAGTCAGAGGAGAGAGACTGAGAAGAGTCATACCAAGCACCGTGACACTAGCATGCCTAGGCCGCAACCGCTAGCCACTCCGGTATCCCGGGCCCCGGCTGTCTCCAGGCCCCAAGAGAAAGAGGCTAGGCCCCGGTGGGGGATGTTGCACAGACACTGCCAGGCCCCCTCACCTCCATACACTTGTATAGACACTGTAGGGACCCCTCACCTCCATACACTTGTATAGACACTGTAGGGCCCCCTCACCTCCATACACTGGTATAGACAGTGCAGGGACCCCTCACCTCCATACACCTGTATACAGACACTGCAGGGACCCCTCACCTCCATACACCTGTATACAGACACTGCAGGGCCCCCTCACCTCCATACACATGTATACAGACACTGCAGGGCCCCCTCACCTCCATACACATGTATACAGACACTGCAGGGCCCCCTCACCTCCATACACATGTATACAGACACTGCAGGGCCCCCTCACCTCCATACACATGTATACAGACATTGCAGGGCCCCCTCACCTCCATACACTTGTATAGACACTGCAGGGCCCCCTCACCTCCATACACTTGTATAGACACTGCAGGGCCCCCTCACCTCCATACACTTGTATAGACACTGCAGGGCCCCCTCACCTCCATACACATGTATACAGACACTGCAGGGCCCCTCACCTCCATACACTTGTATAGACAGTGTAGGGCCCCCTCACCTCCATACACTTGTATACAGACACTGCAGGGCCCCCTCACCTCCATACACTTGTATAGACAGTGTAGGGCCCCCTCACCTCCATACACTTGTATAGACAGTGTAGGGCCCCCTCACCTCCATACACTTGTATACAGACACTGCAGGGACCCCTCACCTCCATACACTTGTATAGACAGTGTAGGGCCCCCTCACCTCCATACACTTGTATACAGACACTGCAGGGCCCCCTCACCTCCATACACTTGTATAGACACTGCAGGGCCCCCTCACCTCCATACACATGTATACAGACACTGCAGGGCCCCTCACCTCCATACACTTGTATAGACAGTGTAGGGCCCCCTCACCTCCATACACTTGTATAGACAGTGTAGGGCCCCCTCACCTCCATACACTTGTATAGACACTGCAGGGCCCCTCACCTCCATACACTTGTATAGACAGTGTAGGGCCCCCTCACCTCCATACACTTGTATACAGACACTGCAGGGCCCCCTCACCTCCATACACTTGTATAGACAGTGTAGGGCCCCCTCACCTCCATACACTTGTATAGACAGTGTAGGGCCCCCTCACCTCCATACACTTGTATACAGACACTGCAGGGACCCCTCACCTCCATACACTTGTATAGACAGTGTAGGGCCCCCTCACCTCCATACACTTGTATACAGACACTGCAGGGACCCCTCACCTCCATACACTTGTATAGACAGTGCAGGGCCCCCTCACCTCCATACACTTGTATAGACACTGCAGGGCCCCCTCACCTCCATACACTTGTATAGACAGTGTAGGGCCCCCTCACCTCCATACACTTGTATAGACAGTGTAGGGCCCCCTCACCTCCATACACTTGTATACAGACACTGCAGGGACCCCTCACCTCCATACACTTGTATAGACAGTGTAGGGCCCCCTCACCTCCATACACTTGTATACAGACACTGCAGGGACCCCTCACCTCCATACACTTGTATACAGACACCGTCACTTCTCCCCCATCCATCTGTAGTCAGAAGTTACAGCTTCTTTGCTTCCTCCATTGAGAAGAGACTGTCTCCGCCCCTTCCCGTGACATCACACCCTCCAGAAGCCAGTGCAATGTAGAAGTATCTGGCTGCATTCTGGAGATGTCTGCGCTGCCCTGTCCCTGTAAGTTGACTGTCAGTAGCTGGGAGCGATGTGCTGCAGCAGCTGCAGCACATTGCTCCAGCCAGAGACAGACAGCTCACAACTGTCTTTCACCGGGGACTGGTAATCTGGGATGGGGGGGGCACGGTGCCTTGTGCAGCTTGCTGATTTTGCAAGCTGCCTGTCTCTGCCTGACTGGGAGCGATGCTCTGCAGAACCTTATCTTTCACTATGTCCCCGTCTCTGATCCCATGCTGCCTGTCCTCACCTCCTGCCTGTCCCTGACTCCTTCTCTGCCTCACGATTCTGCATCTCATCTTGGCCTCCACCGCAGACAAAGTCACACCTGTGGAGCGACCTGGTGGTTTCCCACCGTAGCAAATCCAACCCGCTTTGCGGCGGGCTCTGGTGAAAGCCGGGTGCCACTTATACTCCGCTCCCAGGTGTTGGCTTACGCCATCGGCCACGGTGTTTCAATGGGTCCCCTACCCCTGAATCCTGACGTCATTTTGTGACGACCGATTCCCTATAACAGTGATGGCGAGCCTTTTAGCGATTGAGTACCCAAAATGAGACCCAAAAAAACACTGGCTTTTCCCAAAGTGCCAACATGGCAATTTAGGCAGTAACAAACTTATTGCTACCAGAATTTTGGAGCTCCAATCCGACCCTGTCCACACCTTTTCACTCTTCGGACAGGACCAACCAGCACAGGATGGGTCACTTTAAAATAGCAGGGCACTACTTGGACTGCCTGAGACTGCAGGAAGATGCCATGGGAGACAACCCGTGTGCCCACAGAGAGGCCTCCGAGTGCCATCTCTGGCACCAGTGCCATAGGTTCGCCACCACTGCCCTATAACTTGCAGTAAAGGTCATTGGATGTTGTACTACAGAATATTTAAGATACATATTTGCCATTAGCTGGCAATCCATCACGCTTCCAACAAAGTCAATTTCAAGATACAGATAAGCAATGCAAATAATCCAGCTAGTGCTGACTCTCTGTGATGCAGCAAGTCATTGAGCGGCTGTAGCAGGAATCACACTAGCTTTTAGTTCTGTAGGTCATCAACAACAGGTGGGGGTCCGATAGCAGATATCCCCACCACAGTACGGACTGACCACTCCAAGCGGATGGAGTCTTCTGCTTCCACCTCTGTACATTGTATAGTCCCAGGACAGAGCTCCGCATACTGGACTGTGTTGAACCCGAACTTTATTAACACACCCACCGTTGGGCACAAATCAGGCCACTCGTTCTACCGTTTTTTGGGACAAGGGTACACGATCTCCCAGCCAGTAGAACTTTTTGGGCTCTACCGGAGGCTGCAGTCCTTACGACTGAGGCTGCATTCACACGTCGGCATTAACGCATACGCTTGGAAATGCAATACAACAGTTGAGAAGAGGTGTGTTGTAAACACAAATATTAACTGGTAATTGTCTGGTGAATTTTGATGTCTGTAAATGCAATTTGTTGATATAATGGGGCTCATTTACTTACCCGGCCGCTGGAGTTCACCGAAAGTGCTTTGTACAATGACAATGCACTGTTTCACTAAGATCGTGCGCCCGATATCCTGCATGTGTGGCTTCCCCGCTCAGGTCTGACAGAGTTCACAATCATTTTAGTGGTGCATCTAAGTGCATGGGCTTGCAACACAATTTGAATGTTTAATCCCTCTTCAGTCCGAATCAGTAGGTTCGTCTTACGGCCCGCCCCCAATTTGTGTCGAGTGTACGCCGAAATCCCTGCGCATGGACATGTTAAATACCTGTCAAAGCCGTGCAATCCCTGAAAACGGCGAACAGTCCGATGAAAGTGCGATGCGCGACCCTTAGTAAATGAGCCCCTATATATATATATATATATATATATAAGGATGTGGATCAAGACTTGTGTTATATTATCACAGTGTGACATTAGAAAGCAAAAGCAAATCCTGGTCTGGCCTCTTTCCAGTTGGCTGATGGCGCAGGCTTGATGTCTTATTGTTTTGCTATTGTTGAGCGCTGTGGAGTGTATGTGGAGTGTGAATGGCATTAGGAATTTCGGGCAGCCATCCAAGCACATTGCATTACTTCATAGAGCTGTTTACATCGCTGGGAGGAGGAAACTATTCTACCCCATGTATCAGAGACGTAATGAGCATCAAGCCTATCATCCATATAAAGTAATAGGCAAACATATAAAATGATTTAGAAGGGTTTTATTTCGGTAGCTCACATTTGGAAAAGGGGCTGGTATATAAAACAACTTCAGCACTTTACCAAGTGCAGGAAAAAGTTATCTGACAATAGGGTCTCTGGATTGGGGTCTCCATTCAACCAAGTTCAAGGCTAGAGGTAGGTACTTGAGGAAATGCATGGGGGCGCAATCCTCAATAAGTAGAAAACAAAGGGCACATTTATCATACACTGGTGCTATCGTGTTTCCCCGAAAGTAAGACAGTGGGGGTAATTTACTAAGGGCCCGATTCGCGTTTTCCCGACGTGTTACCTGAATATTTCCGATTTGCGCCGATTGTACCTGAATTGCCCCGGGATTTTGGCGCACGCGATCGGATTGTGGCGCATCGGCGCCAGCATGCGCGCGACGGAAATCAGGGGGCCTGGCCGAACGAAAACCCGACGTATTCGGAAAAACCGCCGCATTTAGAAACTGAAAAAGTGTCGCTCGGGAAGCGCTTACCTTCACCTGGTCCGAGGTGGTGCATTCCGGCGCGTTGAGATGATTTTCAGCGCAGCAGCGCCACCTGGTGGACGGCGGAGGAACTACCTTCATAAATCCTGGCCGGACCCGAATCCTGTGCAGAGAATGCGCCGCTGGATCGCGAATGGGCCGGGTAAGTAAATCTGCCCCAGTGTCTTACTTCTTTTTACCCTCAAAAGTCCCACTATGTCTTACTTTCTGGGTATGTCTTATATTGGGGAAAAAAATGTCGATATCCCACACATCTCCCATAGGTTTACAGCCCCATACAGTATCCCACACATCTCCCATAGGGTTACAGCCCCATACAGTATCCCACACATCTCCCATAGGGTTACAGCCCCATACAGTATCCCACACATCTCCCATAGGGTTACAGCCCCATACAGTATCCCACACATCTCCCATAGGGTTACAGCCCCATACAGTATCCCACACATCTCCCATAGGGTTACAGCCCCATACTGTATCCCACACATCTCCCATAAGGTTACAGCCACGTACAGTATCCCACACATCTCCCATAGGGTTACAGCCCCATACAGTATCCCACACATCTCCCATAGGGTTACAGCCCTGTACAGTATCCCACACATCTCCCATAGGGTTACAGCCCCATACTGTATCCCACACATCTCCCATAGGGTTACAGCCCCATACAGTATCCCACACATCTCCCATAGGGTTACAGCCCCATACAGTATCCCACACATCTCCCATAGGGTTACAGCCCCATACAGTATCCCACACATCTCCCATAGGGTTACAGCCCCATACAGTATCCCACACATCTCCCATAGGGTTACAGCCCCATACAGTATCCCACACATCTCCCATAGGGTTACAGCCCCATACTGTATCCCACACATCTCCCATAGGGTTACAGCCCTGTACAGTATCCCACACATCTCCCAAAGGGTTACAGCCCCATACAGTATCCCACACATCTCCCATAGGGTTACAGCCCCATACAGTATCCCACACATCTCCCATAGGGTTACAGCCCCATACAGTATCCCACACATCTCCCATAGGGTTACAGCCCTGTACAGTATCCCACACATCTCCCATAGGGTTACAGCCCCATACAGTATCCCACACATCTCCCATAGGGTTACAGCCCCATACAGTATCCCACACATCTCCCATAGGGTTACAGCCCCATACAGTATCCCACACATCTCCCATAGGGTTACAGCCCCATACAGTATCCCACACATCTCCCATAGGGTTACAGCCCTGTACAGTATCCCACACATCTCCCATAAGGTTACAGCCACGTACAGTATCCCACACATCTCCCATAGGGTTACAGCCCCATACAGTATCCCACACATCTCCCATAGGGTTACAGCCCCATACAGTATCCCACACATCTCCCATAGGGTTACAGCCCCATACTGTATCCCACACATCTCCCATAAGGTTACAGCCACGTACAGTATCCCACACATCTCCCATAGGGTTACAGCCCCATACAGTATCCCACACATCTCCCATAGGGTTACAGCCCCATACAGTATCCCACACATCTCCCATAGGGTTACAGCCCCATACAGTATCCCACACATCTCCCATAGGGTTACAGCCCTGTACAGTATCCCACACATCTCCCATAGGGTTACAGCCCCATACAGTATCCCACACATCTTCCATAGGGTTACAGCACCTAGTACCGTAATGGCAATGGGATCAATTCCTCTGCGGTGCTGGGTAGAGGTGTGGCTTCTTCTCCCTCGTGCAGGAGCCACTGGTCCGATCAGAGGCTGCACATGAGGGCACGGAGGCTGCGTGTTTCTGTATGCCCCGGCCCCGCGATCTCCAGCGTCCGCCGGCATCGAGCTCCCGCCCACCCTTTGGCCGGCTCCAACCCGCCCCCCACATACAGTACCTCTGCTTTCCACCCCTCCGCTCCTGGAACCTGCATCATGCTTCCGCCCCCGCCGGCCGACATCAAACTGCCGCCACCAGCCACCAATCCCCCCTCCGTTCCCGGCTCCCCCCTGCTGTCCATGGTCCTGAAGCAGGTACCGTACAATTTGCTACCGGTACGTCTAACTTTCGGGGTACATCTTACATTCGGGTGTCTTACAATCGGGGAAACACGGTAATAACCCCAATGTATGATATTCGGCAGGAGGCAGCGCTGCGCTGGCAGGTCAGTTCTATGGCAAGTATAGTTTGTCATCTGTGTCCTTCCTGCGTGGAGGGGGCGTAAGGTGGGAAATAGGCATAATTACTGGTAAATGTGACCCAATGGAGCACATTTACTTACAGGGTCACCAGAGTTCACTGAAAGTGCATTGTCCATATATAATGCTGCGCGGGGCTATTCAATAAGATTGTGCGCCTGAAATCATGAATGTGCTGCTTCCCTGCTCAGGTCCGACAGACTTCACCATCTTTTTTGTGTTGCACCCATAGAGTGTGCGGCACAATTTTAAAGTTAAATACCGTGCTTGGTCCGAATCAGTTGGACCAACCGACGGCAAGCCCCTAATTCGTGTTGCATTGAAGCAGCGCAGATGCGCCACAAAAGGGTTGCGTGCCCCACAATCCCAGAGCAGACACTCCTTATATACCTGTGCAAGCCGTTTTAGCCCCAAAAACGGTGCCCAGTCCGACAAATGAGCCCCAATGTGTAGAGGAAGGAGCGCTCTACTACTGGCAATTGTTCTGTAATGGGAACAGGACTCCGGTACTAGAGCTCTGCTGCCATCTGCTGGCGACATTGAGAAGTGTTTACTCATGTCCCTTCTAATAGAAAAATAGTGTTCCATAAGGAACCAGTTTCTGGCTGTTTATTGATCTGTTAACCCCTCCATGTCGCAGCATTTTTATTTCATTTGGCTCTCCACCTTTAAAAATCCATAATTTTTTTAATTTTTCCGTGTACAGAGCTGTGCGAGGGCTTATTTTCTGCGTAACAAATTTTACTTCTCAGTCACGTTATTTATTATTCCATGCCGTGTACTGGAAATATTCCAAATGTGGTGCAATTGGAAAAAAAAACCCAGCATGTGCGTCACGTTCTCGTGGGCCCAGTTTTCACTGTGCGCTCCAAATAACACCTCTACTTTATTCTTTGGTTTGGCATGATCGCGGTGATACCAAATTTATACAGGTTTTAATGTGTTTTAATTAGAGATGAGCGAGCACTAAAATGCTCAGGTGCTCGTTATTCGAGACAAACTTTTCTCGATGCTCGAGTGCTCGTCTCGAATAACGAGCCCCATTGAAGTCAATGGGAGACTCGAGCATTTTTCAATGTGTCATTTTATTGAGAAATAATGTCTTCTGATAAGTTCGCAGATGTATTGAAACATCTGCAATGTGTTCTTCACTGAAGAACACATAGCAGATGTTTCCGTACATCTGCTAACTTATCAGAAGACACGCGTGCAGAACGGTGTTCTTTACAATAGTATGTGAAGAACAATATGTGTGAAGAACACATTGCAGATGTTTCCATACATCTGCAATGTGTTCTTAAGACATATTGGGGTTCATTTACTAAGGGCCCAAATCGCGTTTTACCGGCGGGTTACGCAAATTTTTCCGTTTTGCGCCGATTTTCCCTGTATTAGCCTGGGATTTTGGCGCATGCGATCGGATTGTGGCGCATCGGCGCTGGCATGCACGCGATGGAAATCGGGGGGGCGTGGCCAAACGAAAACCCGACGGATTCGGAGAAACCGCCGCATTTAAAAGTACCTAGGAGATGCAGGGCCCCATGGCAGACTTCTGAGTGAGACCCCTTAAACATAATATACATACTTGTACACTCATGACATATTAACACACATGCAGAGCATACACACATCACATTTACACATCCATAGATTTATACACTCATACACACATATGTATATACTTACTGCTTATCATAGGGCCCAGATGCTGCATACTACATGGGTGAAGTACAAATGAGAGACCATTAGTCCTGTAGTTTGTATGTCCCCTCCCCTAATATTTCGGAGTGCCTTGCTCAGGCACTGTGGATGATGTGGTCTGTTAAATACATATTAACCTGTAAAATGTGCAACATAATATGTATATAAAGACGCACATCCTCTATTCTTTAGTGTGCTGGGCGCCCTGACACTGTGGGCTACTACCACTGTAGTTATGCCCCTGGAGGACACTGTGCGAATGATTATTTGTTACTTCTCTCATTAGGCCGCCCACCTTATGCTATTCACTTCTTTCTGGTATTACCACCTGAAAACTATGTAATAAAACCAGGGAATGTGGAATGTGCTGTTATAAGTGTAAAGGTGCATTGACATGACCGTTGGAGCAACATATATCCCCCTGCAATGCGTCCCCCATATAGGGTTCAGTGGGCACTCCAACACTTGGCCGCAAAAATTATAGAGCATGTGGCATTATTATCTATGAAGAGGGCAGAGGACACCCTTCCTCCCAATGGGGGTCCCAACAGGTGGACCACCACCGAGCAGAATGTTACAGTATTTTCCGGACTATAAGGCGCATCGGATTATAAGGCGCACCATCAATAAATGCCTGCTAAAACGTCTAGGTTCATATATAAGGTGCACCAGATTATAAGACGCACCTGATAATAAGGATGAATGACCAGCAGGTGGCAGACCTGTGCACAGTTCAAGGCAGTTGTTATCTGTAAGTATGGATCATATATAAGGTGCACTGGACAATAAGGCGCACCTTTGATTTCTGAGAAAAGGATTTTTTGTGCGCCTTATAGTCCGAAAAATACGGTATCCTTGTTTGTAGGTATGTCGTAATGTTTTATAGAAACATGATGGGATGTGTCTGACCCAGTAATACAGGTATACCTCTTCATAAGACCCATTCATACTACACAGACAATAATGGAGCAATAGATTAAAATATTTATTGAAAGATTTTCCTGAAACGACAAAGATTTTCTATAAATCTATAGCTTAAAACATATACATTGCCATCTCTGTCACAATGAAATTTTCTATAATTTCCACAAAACCCTTTTTAAACCCAAAATAACTTTATTTAAGGCCATAATCAGTAGCATCTACGCTGTCCTTAAAAAATAGGTGGAAAAATCCGGTAGTCACTTCTGGTTCAGTATAGGTGGCCTTCACCCATGCGTCCTGCAGCATAAGCTTCTGCCAGGCGTTGATCCGTGGCAGCTTCTCCAGAAAACTAGAGACATAAATAATAATTTGTTTGTATTAATTTCCGTTGATGTCCCAATGTACACAATATTAATTTCTATAAGAAGCAACAGGAATAGATAGTATAAGTTTATTATAAAATATACATAATTGTTAGAATACCAGAACAGGTTACGTACAAGATAGGTTCCATTGGTTTGTTCTTAAGTTGAATTTGTATGTAAGTTGGAACTGGTATATTTTATAATTGTAGCTCTAGACAATTTTCTTTTTGCCCCAGTGACATTTGGGTTTTCAAAATTTTGTGCTGTCATAGAAACAAGGATTATCAATAAAGCTTCATTACAGACATAGAGAGCTCGATATCTGCTCCATTCATACTTATGACTCCCCCCCCCCCCCCCCCCATTTGAGTGATTGAGTTAGTTTAGTGGATTAGGTGGGTGAGATATTTATTAATGGCCCCATGATGGAGCACATAATTTTTGATGAATTTTGATTAAAGAAAATCTACCATCAAATCCATCATGATAAACCAGGGACAATTACTCATAGATCCAGGCACCGTGACTGTGGTGAGCTACTTATATGTGTTATCCATGGCCGCCTTCCTTCTAAAATCAACTTTTAAAATGATGGTAATGGGTCTGATGGGTGTTTCCAAAGCCCCTCAGTGATGTATTTTCATTTGTTGTTACAATGAGCGGAGAAGGTCTCCTCTAGTTAACTGATTAACTAAAGAACCATCAGGTTGACCCTTTCAACATCTGCATTTTTTTCCATGGCAACAGACTACAACGAAACATTTTGCAGTCTGACATTGCTGTCATATCGCTCTCCATTTATTGCCTGGTTCCTACAACCTATCTAATGTTTATTTATATTATTTATATTACCGTATTTTCCGGACTATAAGGCGCACTTAAAAGCCTTGGATTTCCGTGGAAGCCTTATAGTCCGGTGCGCCCTATGTATGGCGCTGGGCAGCGGACCATACTTACATAGGTCCCCGCTACCGGAGACCGGAGACAGCAGATCTCCAGCGGGAACTGCAGACCACGCGTGGTCTGCAGTTCCCGCTGGAGATCTGCTGTCTCCGGTAGCGGGGACCTATGTAAGTATGGTCCGCTGCCATCCTCCACCTCCCCCTCACCTTCCCCGCGTTCCCCGTCGCGTCTCGGCGTCGCGTCCTGTCGCCGCGTCCCGTCGCGTCCCGTCGGGTCTCCGCTCCGCCCCCGGACCTCCGCCACGCCCCCGGACCCCGCGCCTTATAGTCCGATGCGCCTTATATATGGAATTATTACATATATAAGGCGCATCGGACTAATGCGCCTTATAGTCCGGTGCGCCCTATAGGGCAAAAAATACGGTAGTAAGACGAGGAGAACAGCTACAAGAATTGTTATTATTATTATATTACTTCATGAGTCTTTATGGAATTATTATGACTTTTTCCAGACAATCTCACTGTTTTGTAGTAGAAACATTTAGCTCACAACAAGAACACTGTGGCATAGCAAAACAATATTTTATATCTTACTGTGTGATTTCACATATATGCAAGCGTTCAAACCAGGGCCAGATCATGTAATCAACCATAGACGCGGCTTTTCCACCAAAGTAAGGAGTTTTCCTCTTAGAAAGTGTCTGTAAATACATGTTAAAAATACACAATTGAAGTATTATACCTAGAAGATGAAAATCCAAATCCATGTTGCAGTATAATGCATGAACAATCAGACCCCCCTGGGTTCAAACATCCTTGATGGCTTAAAAAGCAGTAACTAAATAAAAAAGTTAAAAAAGGAAAGAATTTAATGGTCCCCTTTCCATAAGACACATATATAGTTGTAACTATAGTTGTAAAGTGCAAAATATTGCTTAAAAGTGCCTGCATCGTATAGTTTGAAGGTCAGAAGGATCCAGCACTACTAGACCCTCCTCACTCTGTCCTGGAGCTAAGAGAGCTGAGCCTCTGCACCTCCCCTGGCAAATCTTGGGCAAATCCCAAACAGCCCTCAACACCAGTTTCTTTCACTTGAAAAAGGGGTTTTCAGCAACCTCGAAATGTGTTGTCCAAATCAAAACATAAAAACGAAAAATGTGTTGTGACGTTTCTATAATAAAAATCCTAATTTTATTATAATAGCCATACGATTCCTTCCCACTTCTGGTGTGTGCGCCTACCATCCCCATTTGAGTTTGTCACTCTCCCGGTATCCCAAAAAGTGTTTCTGCAGGACCTGGAGTGATGTCATAAGCATGTGACTGATCACATTCTTTATGTATCACTGCAAGGTCCTTCAAACCTCTCATGGGACTGGATAAAAAGAAGTATGTGTCTAGCAGTGCAGAGTGTGTTCCTGTGTGTGTCTAGCAGTGCTGTGTGTTCCTTTGTGTGTCTATATCAGTGCTCAGTGCATTCCTGTGTGTGTTTAGCAGTGCCATGCATGTTCCTTTGTGTGTGTATAGCACCACCGTGTGCTTTCCTGTGTGTATATAGCAGTACCACGTGCATTCCTGTGTGTATAGCAGTGCTATGTGTGTTCCTTTGTGTGTTAAGCAGTGATCAGTGCTTTGCTGCGTGTGTTTAGCAGTGATGTGTGTTTTTTTGTTTGTATAGCAGCACAGCATGCGTTCCTGTGTGTGTTTAGCAGTGATGAGTGCGTTCCTGTGTGTGTTTAGCAGTGATGAGTGCGTTCCTGTGTGTGTTTAGCAGTGATGAGTGTGTTCCTGTGTGTGTTTAGCATTGTTGAGTGCGTTCCTGTGTGTGTTTAGCATTGCTGAGTGTGTTCATGTGTGTGTTTAGCAGTGAGGAGTGCGTTCCTGTGTGTGTTTAGCAGTGCCGAGTGTGTTCCTAAGTGTGTGAAAAATACAGTGAATAAATAAAATCATAAACATGTTAGGTAAATTTGCATTACAAAATGCCTGATCTATCAAGATATTAAAATAATTTTCCCATCCAATGTCCAAATTACTGATTTTCTAATATTATGCCAGTCATAAAAATTTTTACCAAAAATTAATAAAAAGGTCAGGCAGTTTCCAAAATGGTATCAATGAAAATGTCAGCCCGTCCCGCAAAAATTAGTCATACACTGAAATATGAAAAAAGATGCTGCGAAAAAATGGCAGCATAAAGATACACTTATTTTTTGGGAAGTTTAATACATCTGATGGTTTAAAAACAAAATAAACAAGATAAATCTAGTGTCTCCATGGTCATGCTGATCTTAACAATAAAGGAGCATAGTGAAATCAGTAAAAGCAAAGTCCTCTACAAAACTGTGTTTTTATCAATTCCACCACACTTAGCATTTTTTCTAGTTTCCCAGTACTTAGCACAGAATAATAAATGGTTCCACTCAAAAGTACAATTTGTCCCACTGAAAACAAGTCCTCATATGGCTCTGTAAATGGAATAATGTGAAAATGTGAAAAAAAAATCAAAACATAAAAGCTAAAAACGTCACTATTATACATGTCTTACCTCTTCAATTACTTTGAATTTCTCAAAACACCTTGCCTTCAACTCAGTGAGATCTTGATTTTTCTTCCTCGCTTGCAGAATTTCCGAAAATACGGCTGTAACCTGCAGTAAAATATCCACTGATATTATTCTATAGAAACGCATAAGAACAGTCCCACTATATACAAAAAGTCACATCCTTGGACTTCAAGTTATGCAACCTTACTGATAATACTGACAATAAAAGTCAACTATCCTAAAAACTACCATAAATTGCACTGCACTGGTTGACCACTTATTTCATTTCTATGCATAGGTACTGTATATACTTGTGTATAAGCCAAGTATTTTAGCACAAAAATGTGCTGAAAACCCAACCATCTTATACACGAGTGTATAAAAAACTAAATTTACATACTCATCTTCCGATGCTCCGTGCAGCTCCTCTTCAAGTGTAACAGGGCAGAAAGAGACGCATCAATGCGCTCTGACTATGGCGCACACCATGACATCAGTAGTGGTGACACCGTGTGCACCGCGGGCAGAGAGCATGGACACGACTCTTCCCAATCTGTTTCACGTGAAGAGGAGAAGGAAGAGGAGCTAGGTCATGTATCAGAAGCTGAGTATGTAAGTTTTTTTTTTTTTTAATACACCAAAGGTCTGCTGCAGGGTATTTTATTACTGGGGGAGGCTGCTGGGCATTTTATTGCTGGGGAAGGCTGCTGGGCATTACAATGCTGGGGAAGGCTGCTGGGTATTACATTACTGGGGGTGGCTGCTGGGCATTACATTAATGAGAGAGACTGCTGGGCATTACATTACAGGGGGAGGGATGAATGGCATTTTATTAGTGGGGGAGGCTGCTGGGCATTTTATTACTGGGGGAGGCTGCTGGGCATTACAATGCTGGGGAAGGCTGCTGGGCATTACAATGCTGGGGAAGGCTGCTGGGTATTACATTACTGGGGGAGGCTGCTGGGCATTACATTAATGAGAGAGACTGCTGGGCATTACATTACAGGGGGAGGGATGAATGGCATTTTATTACTGGGGGAGGCTGCTGGGCATTTCATTACCGGGGAAGCTGCTGGCGATTACATTACTCAGGGAGGCTGCTGGGTGTTACATTACTGGGGGAGGCTGCTGGGTATTACATTACCATGGAGGCTGCTGGGCATTACATTAATGAGAGAGACTGCTGGGCATTACATTACAGGGGGAGGGATGAATGGCATTTTATTACTGGGGGAGGCTGCTGGGCATTTTATTACTGGGGGAGGCTGCTGGGCATTACAATGCTGGGGAAGGCTGCTGGGTATTACATTACTGGGGGAGGCTGCCGGGCATTACATTAATGAGAGAGACTGCTGGGCATTACACTACAGGGGGAGGGATGAATGGCATTTTATTACTGGGGGAGGCTGCTGGCTATTACATTACTTGGGGAGGCTGCTGGGTGTTACATTACTGGGGGAGGCTGCTGGGTGTTACATTACTGGGGGAGGCTGCTGGGCATTACATTACCGGGGAGGCTGCTGGGTATTACATTACCGGGGAGGCTGCTGGGCATTACATTACCGGGGAGGCAGCTGGACATTACATTACAGGGGGAGGTTGTGACCAAAGCATTTACCACCCTAGGCTTATACTCGAGTCAATACATTTTCCCACTTATTTGTGGTTTACTTATACTCGAGTAAATATACGGTAATCAATACCAAATCTGAGGGGCTCAAATAACCAACACCCCAAAATTAGTTGCACAACCTGTGGGTCTGCATAGTATATGATGTCAGAGGCAGTCAGCTACATCTGTTGTACAGTGGTCCCGACAAGCTATTGCTGGGAGTCCCTGTTTTCTTGAATGTTCCTTATCCCATGTACAGTATGGCATCTACAGGGAGTACAGACCCATCTTCCTCACGTACATTTTTCACAATGCAGAACAGGCATCTTCTGGAGAAGAACTAAAGGGGTGCCAGGTGTCAGATGCCCACCAGTCTGAAACTGATGGTCGGTCCTAATATTAATATTAAAGACTTGGCTATATCAATATTTGAAACTTGTAACTACAAAATAGTTGCCCCTTTCCAGCTCCCATGTCACCGGAGCCCAGACATAAGTTTTGGGTGGTCATGGGACCTGTGTGAGCCAATGAATGGTTTTCTTGGGCAAGGAGATAACAAATGGAGTCCCAGTACACTAGACAAAACCCTAACATCTCAAGTGTGCCCAATACAATTTCATATATTTTTGATCTCCAGATCTACAGTCAAAGTCCCCCGAGTACTTACCTGAGAGAAATGTACCAGAAGAATCTTCTCTTGTGCTCTCTCATAGGGGTCAGTGGGGCTAAGCTTTTTCCCAGGATAGGCTTCATCCAGGTAATCACAAACAATTGGAGATTCATAGATAATTTTACCATCAGAGGTTTCCAGAGATGGCACCAACCCAAAAGGACTTTTCTCAAAAAACCACTCCGGCTTACTCTTTAGGTTGATGTTGATGACTTCATGTCTGCACAGATCAAGATGACTGGTTAGGGAAGAGAAATCATGTTTCTAGACATATAAGTGACAGTCACATTGTAGGCACAGATAAAGAATGTATTGAGAATCCAAAACTCACAAAAACTTTGTCTATGTGTGTCACTTATTGTGACTGTGGCATAGTTTTCTCAGTTTTATTGGTGTTGGTTACACATGAGTATATACAGTGAGGGTCATTTACTAAGGGCCCGATTTTCGTTTTCCCGACGTGTTACCCGAATATTTCCGATTTGCGCCGATTGTACCTGAATTGCCCCGGGATTGTGGCGCACGCGATCGGATTGTGGCGCATCGGCGCCGGCTTGCGCGCGACGGAAATCGTGGGGCGTGGCCGAACGAAAATCCGACGTATTCGGAAAAACCGCCGCATTTAAAAACCGAAAAAGTGTCGCTTGGGAAGCGCTTACCTTCACCTGGTCCGAGGTGGTGCATTCCGGCGCGTTGAGATGATTTTCAGCGCAGCAGCGCCACCTGGTGGACGGCGGAGGAACTACCTTCATAGATCCCGGCCGGACCCGAATCCTGTGCAGAGAACGCGCCGCTGGATCGCGAATGGGCCGGGTAAGTAATTCTGCCCCAGTATGTTCTAAACAGTCAATTACTTGGTACAACAGCAGCTGAAAAGGACTGCTGAAATTGGTGGATGGTAGACCTAATTTTAGTGACCAGAGCCAGACAGCTGCTAATAAAGCAAATAAAATTATGGGATGTATCAAGAGAGGAATAGATTCTCATGATAAAGACATAGTTTTGCCCTTATATAAATCCCTGGTCAGACCACACATGGAATATTGTGTACAGTTTTGGGCACCAGTGTATAAAAAGGATATAGTAGAGCTGGAACGGGTGCAGAGAAGAGCAACCAGGATTATTAGGAGAACGGGGGAATTAGAATACTGAGGGGGGACCTCATTAAAATGTACAAATACCTGAATCTCTCCAAAGATCTTTCTATGCCTAGGCCTGTGACCAGGTGGTTCTATCTTCGCCATAGACGGGGGGAATCCTCTACACCTAGAGGAGAGGCAGACCTGCTAATGACAGGGGGCATTCTCCACCCCAAGAACAGAGGCAGTCCTACCATCTCCATAGACAGGGGGCATCCTCTACACCTGGAGAAAAGGCGCTTCTACGATCACCATAGACAGGGGTCATCCTCTACACCTAGAAGAGAGGCTCTACTATTACCATAGACAGGGAACATCCTCTACACCATAAGGGAGGCAGTTCTACCATCACCATAGACAGGGGACATCCTCTTCACCTAGAAGAGAGGCTCTACTATTACCATAGACAGGGGGCATCCTCTACACCTAGAGGAGAGGAGGTTCTACCATCACCATAGACAGGGGGCATCCTCTACACCGAGAGGAGAGGAGGTTCTACCATCACCATAGACAGGGGACATCCTCTACACCATAAGGGAGGCAGTTAATCACCATAGACAGGGGACATCCTCTACACCTAGAGGAGAGGTGGTTCTACCATCACTATAGACAGGAGGCATCCTCTACACCTAGAGGAGAGGTGGTTCTACCATTACCATAGAGAGGGGGCATCCTCTACACCTAGAGGAGAGGTGGTTCTACCATCACCATAGACAGGGGGCATCCTCTACACCTAGAGGAGAGGTGGTTCTACCATCACCATAGACAGGGGGCATCCTCTACACCTAGAGAAGAGGAGGCTCTACTATTACCATAGACAGGGGGCATCCTCTACACCTAGAGGAGAGGTGGTTCTACCATCACCATAGACAGGGGGCATCCTCTACTCCAAGAGGAGAGGTGGCTCTACTATTACCATAGA
The DNA here is from genome assembly GCF_040894005.1 of Engystomops pustulosus. NCBI lineage: Eukaryota > Metazoa > Chordata > Amphibia > Anura > Leptodactylidae > Engystomops > Engystomops pustulosus. Next base: position 62,398,341 of record NC_092421.1, read on the forward strand.
CAGGGGGCATCCTCTACACCTAGAGGAGAGGCAGTTCTACCATCACCATAGACAGGGGCATCCTCTACACCTAGAGGAGGTTCTACCATCACCATGGATAGGGGCATCCTCTACACCTAGAGGAGAGGAGGTTCTACCATCACCATGGACAGGGGCATCTTCTACACCTAGAGAAGAGATGGTTTACCATCACCATAGATAGGGGCATCCTCTACACATAGAGGAGAGGCAGTTCTATCATCACCATAGACAGGGGGCATCCTCTACACCTAGAGGAGAGACGGTTCTACCATCACCATAGAGAGGAGGCATCCTCTACTCCTAGAGGAGAGGTGGTTCTACCATCACCATAGACAGGGGACATCCTCTACACCTAGAGGAGAGGCGGTTCTACCATCACCATAGACAGGGGGAATCCTCTACTCCTAGAGGAGAGGCGGTTCTACCATCACCATAGACAGGGGGCATCCTCTACACCTAGAGGAGAGGTGGTTCTACCATCACCATAGACAGGGGGCATCCTCTACACCTAGAGGAGAGGTGGTTCTACCATTACCATAGAGAGGGGGCATCCTCTACACCTAGAGAAGAGGTGGTTCTACCATCACCATAGACAGGGGGCATCCTCTACACCTAGAGAAGAGGAGGCTCTACTATTACCATAGACAGGGGGCATCCTCTACACCTAGAGAAGAGGCGGTTCTACCATCACCATAGACAGGGGGCATCCTCTACTCCAAGAGAAGAGGTGGCTCTACTATTACCATAGACAGGGGGCATCCTCTACACCTAGAGGAGAGGCGGTTCTACCATCACCATAGACAGGGGCATCCTCTACACCTAGAGGAGGTTCTACCATCACCATGGATAGGGGCATCCTCTACACCTAGAGGAGAGGAGGTTCTACCATCACCATGGACAGGGGCATCCTCTACACCTAGAGAAGAGATGGTTTACCATCACCATAGATAGGAGCATCCTCTACACCTAGTGGAGAGGCAGTTCTATCATCACCATAGACAGGGGGCATCCTCTACACCTAGAGGAGAGACGGTTCTACCATCACCATAGAGAGGAGGCATCCTCTACTCCTAGAGGAGAGGTGGTTCTACCATCACCATGGAAAGTGGGCATCCTCTACACCTAGAGGAGAGGCAGTTCTATCATCCCCTTAGACAGGGGGCATGCTCTACACCTAGCGGAGAGGTGGTTCTACCATCACCATAGACAGGGGACATCCTCTACACCTAGAGGAGAGGCGGTTCTACTATCACCATAGTTAGGGGGAATCCTCTACTCCTAGAAGAGAGGCGGTTCTACCATCACCATAGACAGGGGGCATCCTCTACACCTAGAGGAGAGGAGGTTCTACCATCACCATAGACAGGGATTCTTTACTGTAAGAGCAGTGAGACTATGGAACTCTCTGCCATAGGAGGTTGTTATGGCACATGTCTTTGCACATTTTCAAGAGAAGCCTGGATGCCCTTTTTTTAATTCTTATAGGTTGGACTTCATGGACTTAATGAATTATGTCTTTGCTTGTACACAATAGGACCATTTATTTATGTATTACATTTTTCTGTAAATTTCTGGTCTCTTATTTATTGTACACTGAAATTACAGGATAATGAAAAAGCTTATTTTAGATATAAAAACTAATGCAGACTTGTAAAACCTTCATAAAATTAGGAGCCTACTTGATTCCTTTGGCAAGCAAGACAAGTAATGCTCTTTGGACATAGGGGCAGAATCTCATGCCGTAAAGCCAAATGACCCCTTCTGGTACCGGTCCTGGAGGTGCGCTACCTAAAACCAAAAAAGTTTATTAGAGCCTATGGAGTAATTGACCTTGGGTCGAGAAAAGACCAAAAATGTGCCCATCTGACTCTCTCAAATGAGTCTGCAAATAGGATTTGTATAGGATTATATAATATATTCGCACCTAAGCCAGCAGACATATCACATCACAGAGGGGGGTCCCAAGCAGGGACTCTTCTTCTATTACATATATATGCCCTCACACCTGGAGCGGAACTGGCCCCTGCTGATGTACCATTTGCGGCAGTTGACCACTGAATACATGGCATGTCACCTGACAACACTGAACCGATCCAGGTTTGGATGTCTTTTACACAAGTACATTTGTAAAAGATTGCAAGAGGTTGGAATTGGTCCAGAGCTTTCTGTGACAATGGTTAATAATCAGACATTGTGTCATTTATTGATAGATATTGCCCTTTCTCTTTAACATGTTGAAATACTTAAGTGATCAGTGCCAAGAGACAAATCCAGACTTTACAACATATGACCAAAACTACATAACTTTACAGCCATCCACTACAACAATAATCTATATAGTATATCTATATAGTGAGGGGCACGTTGGTATGGATGACAGTGACCACCCAACTCGGAACAGACTTTACACGAGCCTCAAGAACTACGCAAAATCATAATTTCTATAGCAGATGGAGCATCATCACATGAGATGGTTGCAGTATATATAAGAGGGATATGACCCATTTTGAACCATCAAGCAAACCCGTTGACCCTATAAAACCCATGAAAAAATAAATGCTCAGTTTTTGTTCACACTTACCTTTGGCCAAGCTTCTCTGTGATCCGCTCATGGCTGCAGAGTGTCAGTCCCTGGAGATTCCTGTATAACAGGTAGAATATGTGTATCAGCTCTTTGTATACTGTATGTGTGTCCTGTGTATAAGAGCCGCTCGCCCTGCAGTCTATATCTGAGTCTGGAGCAGATCCCTCCCCTAGTAGCTAATGATCACCCAGAAGCAGAGGGAGGTCGGCCCCATCTCTCCTCTTATATGTAATGTTCTACCTGAATTGTAAATTGCTTATATAAGCAGCAACCACTGACAAAACTGGGGGATTTATCATATATTTTGCCAAATTAGAAGAAAGTTTTTTTAACATATATATCACTTAACGTTGCAGTTACATAGCGTTGTGCACATAAGGAGTGACACCATTTCTGACTATTATGTGACTTTTATTCTGTATTTGTAGCAGTGTTAAATGGTAACAGAAGATTCCATGCAGGTCTGTTACATATAGCATTTGATTGTTGGTGCTAAATAATGTCTTCATTTGCACAATTGGTCTAACTGGCTGTGGGTAGGTCAAAGTTCAAAGGATGCAATGTGGATCTTAAAGAACATTTACTATCAGTTCACTGATCAGCGTCCTAATTACACGGTTCAGATACAGTGATCGGGGCAAGATGGCTGCTGTTCCTGACGGCCATCCATTCTGCCCCATGGACCAGAGGGGTTTTGTCGCCCCCCCCCCCCCCCCCAGTTCATGATAAGACCAGTCAATAGCATCGATTTTACTTACAACATCAGTAATACCAATCACCATGTTTGTAGACACGGTGAACGGGCAAGGTGGCGGCTGTTCTTGACAGCCACTAATTTTGCCTTGCGGTCCAGAGGGGTTTTGCCGCCCCCTCTGTTCATGTTCGCCGCTATTAGCTGGTCGATCTGGAAAAGCCAATAGCAGCAATATTTGTGACAATGGGCATCGCTCGGGTGAATAAGAGCAACACTCGCCGATAATTGTTTCTGTCTAGGACAGCACCAATCATCAGTGGTAGGGGCCATGTCTGGTGGCATCATGCCATCTCCCAGAGAGCTCCGATTGACCGATCTGTTCCCCCACTGCTGGATAAGGGTTGCCGTTTGTATGTGGATAACTTTTATCCCAGCGTTCCCATTCCTGACACCGTACAGCACCCTATGGAAAACAAAGATATGCTACAAAAATGGTTGGCCGTGTACATTGTACAGATGATGTGGTACAACTCTTACGAGCTGTTCCAATGTGCATGTCCTGCCATATCATTTCTCCATTTTCAAGAGGCAGATATTAGGGAACTAATATTTGGAAAAGAAGGACAGGGCCCCAGTACCTCTGGTTTAGATGTCCCCTTGTTTTGTCAGGACAGCATTTTCCCGGTAAATTCTGCTGCTTCTAAAGGAAGGACTCAGAAAAGAGTCTGTTCCAAAAGAGCAGTTAGGATTGACACTATGGGGGTCACTTACTAAGGGCCCGAATCGGTCTTTTTTGTCGGGTTTTTTGCGCACACGATCGGATTGTGGCGCATCGGCGACGGAAATCGGGGGCGTGGCCGTCGGAAAACCCGACGGATTCGGAAAAACCGTGGTATTTAAAAAGAAAGTGACAACATTTTAGTTGGTCCCCTGGTATATTCCGCCTCCTTTTACGCAACACATTCACAATTCACGTGCAACCTTGGTTGTGAATTCATTTCGGTAAAAGGAATTATTGTAACAACTGTTAGGTCAAATTGATCACTATATATTTAGATTACACTAGATTATTTAGGTTTTCTTTTTCCCCTCCAAGCCTGTGGATTTCTTAGCAGATCCTTCATAATTATCCAATTAGCCACATAACGTGCGCCACATAATGGGCACTGAACTTTCCAGAAATAATTGCAATTTCCATCTTGGACTCCATTGCACATCATATTTGGAAACCACCTGTATGTTCAAAATGTTCATTTCACCACATGTATTACAATACACCACATATTATACCTTGCTAAATTCTCCAAGGGGTGTGCATTCAACAATTAGGGTCACTTTTCGGGTTCCCCTCTGTTTTGGTACCACTAGGGCTCTCCAAATTTGGCTTCTTAAAGACACACATCCCACTTCCCCCCTACTGTGTGCCCATACAACATTTTATATGCACATGTGGGGTACTTCTACACTCGGGAGAAATAGTTTTACACATTTTTGGGGGTTATTTCATCTTTTATTCCTTGTGGCTTACAAAAACTAGGGGTAAACATGACCTTTATAGGAAATTTTTCACCTTTTCATTTTTAGGGCCTAATTGGATCATTCACCTGTAGGATCAATTACATATAACTAGAGATGAGCGAACACTAAAATGCTCGGGTACTCGTTATTCGAGACGAACTTTTCCCGATGCTCGAGTGCTCGTCTCGAATAACGAACCCCATTGAAGTCAATGGGAGACTCGAGCATTTTTCAAGGGGACCAAGGCTCTGCACAGGGAAGCTTGGCCAAACACCTGGGAACCTCAGAAAAGGATGGAAACACCACGGAAATGGACAGGAAACAGCAGGGGCAGCATGCATGGATGCCTCTGAGGCTGCTTAATCGCACCATTATGCCGAAATTATGGGCAACAGCATGGCCATGACAGAGTGACAGAATGAAGCTAGATAGCATGTAAAACATCCAATAATTGACCCTGACACTATAGGGGACGGCATGCAGAGGCAGAGGCAGCGGCAGCAGGCTAGAGAGTGGCATGGCGACATACCCTAATTGGACTCAGGCTTCAAACCAATGGGTGTCAGAGAGGAACCAAAGGAGGTGAGCAAGAAGCGCTCAAATAATATCGGTACATGATAAAAGTTTGCCAGTATATTTTGTGGATTACACAGCAGGGTGGCGACAAAGTTAACATGGAAGCCATGAAAACAACCCAAAATTCTGCCTGACACAGCTCGTTTGATAAGGGGACCATGTATGCTTACAGTTCATGCCAGTCGCTGCACTGGCTGCCAGTCTCCTTTCGAATACAGTTTAAAATAATAATAACCCTCATCCATAAAGCTCTGTATAATGCTGCACCCCCCTACCTCTCCTCTCTTATCTCAGTCTATCGCCCAACCCGTGCTCTTAGATCCGCCAGTGATCTTAGATTAACCTCTACCCTAGTGCGGACCTCCCACTCGCGTCTCCAAGACTTCTCTAGAGCTGCACCAATTCTATGGAATGCTCTGCCCTGGACTATCAGACTAATACCTAACCTCCAAAGTTTCAAACGTGCTCTTAAAACCCATTTCTTTAGGCAAGCCTATAACACTCATTAACTGCATGAAGTTTTAACTCTTCTACTAACCCGTCCTGTGTCGTCCTCCCATCTGTTATCCAGCAACCAACAGGCACCAGACTTCTCTGCAGTCCCATTCACCCTGGACCTGGTATATAAGATGACGGCTGAGTGGTTCAAGCGACAGCAATTCCATTTATTATATTTTGTTCTATTCCCTAAGAAGAATGGCTTGACCGTTAAATATTCTTTTACCTCGTGTTACCCCATCATCTTCATAAACCGTAAGCTCTGGCGAGCAGGGACCTCACTCCTGTTGTTCCATACAAATGTTGTGCTCTGTTACAATACATTTGTATTTGTTTCCTATGATTTGTAAAGCGCTACGGAATATGATGGCGCTATATAAATAAAGATTATTATTATTATTATTATGGAGGCAGTGAACTAGTAGTAGATTAAAGGTGCTGCAACTATGTTAGTTGGATCTTGGGATGGAGCTGGCGCTCTGCAGCCAGGCGAGCTTTTGCCAATCCAAGCCCCTGTCTCTAGGCTACTCCCCAAACAGCACTTCTAAGAACCTTTTGTATAAGATCAAGTGTAGTAGCGTTCTTATAAGTTTAGGATATGGCGGGTGAGGGGAATGTAAACAGATGCGCAAGAAGCGCTGAAATAATATCCCTAAATGGTAAAAGTTTGCAAGTATATTTTGTGGATTACACAGCAGGGTGGCGACAAAGTTAACAACTTTGATGTGGAATGCCCTGTAATAGCTCTTGGGCGGTGTGCCTTTTATCGCCTAGGCTCAGCAGTTTCAGCACCGCCTGCTGTCGCTTAGCGACGGCACTGCTGCTGTGCCTAGAGCTACCGACTGATGGCGCCATGCCCACGGATGGTAATTCGGAGGAGGAGGAGGTGGAGGAGGGGTGGGAGGAGGTATAGTAGGCCTTTGAGACCTGGACCGAGGTAGGCCCCGCAATTCTCTGCGTCGGCAGTATATGACCAGCCCCAGGGTCAGACTCGGTCCCAGCCTGCACCAAGTTAAGTGTAGTAGCGTTCTTATAAGTTTGGGATATGGCGGGTGAGGGGAATGTAAACAGATGCGCAAGAAGCGCATGATGCGCATGGAGCTGGCGCTCCGCTGCCAGGCGAGCTTTCGCCAATTCAAGCCCCTGTCTCTAGGCTACTCCCCAAACAGCACTTCTAAGAACCTTTTGTATAAGATCAAGTGTAGTAGCGTTCTTATAAGTTTAGGATATGGCGGGTGAGGGGAATGTAAACAGATGCGCAAGAAGCGCTGAAATAATATCCCTAAATGGTAAAAGTTTGCCAGTATATTTTGTGGATAACACAGCAGGGTGGCGACAAAGTTAACAACTTTGATGTGTAATCCATGAAAACAACCCAAATTTCTGCCTGACACACCTCGTTTGATAAAGGGACGATGTATGGAGGCAGCTATATGGACGACTTTTGGAGGTAGCAATGGAGGCTGCTATGGAGACAATTTAATTTGGATAGTGCCTGTATGTGGCAGTCCCAAACATTTTTCAAACCAGAGGAGCAGGTAGGTGGCCCTCCAGTAAAATGGAATAGATTGAGTGCCTGTATGTGGCAGTCCCAAAAATGTTTCAAACCAGAGGAGCAGGTAGGTGGCCCTGCAGTAAAATGGAATAGATTGAGTGCCTGTATGTGGCAGTCCCAAAAATTTTTCAAACCAGAGGAGCAGGTAGGTGGCCCTCCAGAAAAATTAAATGCATGAAGTACTATAGCAAGAGCCAGTGGGCCCTGTCAAAAAATAGCCATTTTCCTCTGCTTTACTGTACAAAGAGGAGGAGAAGGAGGAAAATGAGGAGGAGGAGGAGTGGATCAATTATTCAGGTTGAGCTTCCTTCACCTGGTGGAGATTGGAAATTCTGAGAAATCCAGCCTTTATTCATTTTAATAAGCGTCAGCCTGTCAGCGCTGTCAGTCGACAGGCGTGTACGCTTATCGGTGATGATGCCACCAGCTGCACTGAAAACCCGCTCGGACAAGACGCTAGCGGCAGGGCAGGCAAGAACCTCCAAGGCGTACAGCGCCAGTTCGTGCCACATGTCCAGCTTTGAAACCCAGTAGTTGTAGGGAGCTGTGTGATCATTTAGGACGATGGTATGGTCAGCTACGTACTCCCTCACCATCTTTCTGTAAAGATCAGCCCTACTCTGCCGAGACTGGGGACAGGTGACAGTGTCTTGCTGGGGTGACATAAAGCTGGCAAAAGCCTTGTAAAGCGTACCCTTGCCAGTGCTGGACAAGCTGCCTGCTCGCCTACTCTCCCTCGCTACTTGTCCCGCAGAACTACGCACTCTGCCGCTAGCGCTGTCAGAAGGGAAATACTGTTTCAGCTTGTGCACCAGGGCCTGCTGGTATTCATGCATTCTCACACTCCTTTCCTCTGCAGGGATGAGAGTGGAAAGATTTTGCTTGTACCGTGGGTCCAGGAGAGTGAACACCCAGTAATCGGTGCTGGAATAAATTCTTTGAACGCGAGGGTCACGGGATAGGCAGCCTAGCATGAAATCTGCCATATGCGCCAGAGTACCAACGCGTAAGAATTCACTCCCCTCACTGGCCTGACTGTCCATTTCCTCCTCCTCCAACTCCTCCAACTCCTCTTCTTCTGCCCATACACGCTGAACAGTAAAGGACTCAACAATGGTCCCCTCTTGTGTCTCACCAACATTCTCCTCCTCTTCCTCCTCATCCTCCTCCACCTCCACCTCCTCCGATATGCGCTGAGAAACAGACCTGAGGGTGCTTTGGCTATCAACAAGGGAATATTCTTCCCCTGTCTCTTGTGACGAGCGCAAAGCTTCCGACTTCATGCTGACCAGAGAGTTTTTCAACAGGCCAAGCAGCGGGATGGTGAGGCTGATGATGGCGGCATCGCCACTGACCATCTGTGTTGACTCCTCAAAGTTACTCAGCACCTGACAGATATCAGACATCCACGTCCACTCCTCATTGTAGACTTGAGGAAGCTGACTGACCTGACTACCAGTTCTGGTGGAAGTTGACATCTGGCAGTCTACAATCGCTCTGCGCTGCTGGTAAACTCTGGATAACATGGTCAGTGTTGAATTCCACCTCGTGGGCACGTCGCACAACAGTCGGTGAGCGGGCAGTTGGAGGCGGCGCTGCGCTGCCCTGAGAGTGGCAGCATCTGGGCTGGACTTCCTGAAATGCGCACAGATGCGGCGCACCTTCGTGAGCAAATCAGACAGATTGGGGTATGTCTTGAGGAAACGCTGAACTATCAGATTTAACACATGGGCCAGGCATGGCACATGTGTCAGTCTGCCGAGTTGCAGAGCCGCCACCAGGTTACGGCCGTTGTCACACACAACCATTCCCGGCTTGAGGTTCAGCGGTGCCAGCCACAGATCAGTCTGCGCCGTGATGCCCTGTAATAGCTCTTGGGCGGTGTGCCTTTTGTCGCCTAGGCTCAGCAGTTTGAGCACCGCCTGCTGTCGCTTAGCGACGGCACTGCTGCTGTGCCTAGAGCTACCGACTGATGGCGCCGTGCCCACGGATGGTAGTTCGGAGGAGGAGGTGGAGGAGGGGTGGGAGGAGGAGGAGGCATAGTAGGCCTGAAACACCTGGACCGAGGTAGGCCCCGCAATCCTCGGCGTCGGCAGTATATGAGCAGCCCCAGTGTCAGGCTCGGTCCCAGCCTCCACCAAGTTAACCCAATGTGCCGTCAGCGATATATAGTGGCCCTGCCCGGCAGCACTCGTCCACGTGTCCGTGGTCAGGTGGACCTTGTCAGAAACGGCGTTGGTCAGGGCACGGATGATGTTGTCTGACACGTGCTGGTGCAGGGCTGGGACGGCACATCGGGAAAAGTAGTGGCGGCTGGGGACCGAATACCGAGGGGCGGCCGCCGCCATGAGGTTGCGAAAGGCCTCGGTCTCTACTAGCCTATAGGGCAGCATCTCCAGGCTAAGCAATCTGGAGATGTGCACATTAAGGGCTTGGGCGTGCGGGTGGGTTGCACTATATTTGCGTTTCCGCTCCAGCGTCTGGGGTATGGAGAGCTGAACGCTGGTGGATGCTGTGGAGGATCGTGGAGGCGACGATGGGGTTTTTGTGGCAGGGTCCTGGGCAGGGGGCTGACTATCAGCTGACACAGGGGAAGGAGCAGTGGTGTGCACGGCCGGAGGTGAACGGGCTTGTTGCCACTGAGTGGGGTGTTTAGCATTCATATGCCTGCGCATACTGGTGGTAGTTAAGCTAGTAGTGGTGGAACCCCTGCTGAGCCTGGTTTGGCAAATGTTGCACACCACAGTCCGTCGGTCATCCGGTGTTTCCTTAAAGAACCTCCAGACTTCTGAAGATCTAGCCCTCGCCGCAGGAGCCCTCGCCACGGGAGCTTCACTAGTTGACACATTTGGCGCTGATGCACCAGCTCTGGCCCTGCCTCTCCGTCTGGCCCCACCACTGCCTCTTCCAACCTGTTCTGGTCGAGGACTCTCCTCCGTCTCAGAAGCACTGTGTTCACCCGGCCTCTCAACCCAGCTTGGGTCTGTCACCTCATCATCCTCCGATCCCTCAGTCTGCTCCCCCCTCGGACTTCCTGCCCTGACAACAACTTCCCCACTGTCTGACAACCGTGTCTCCTCATCGTCGGACACCTCTTTACACACTTCCACTACGTCAAGAAGGTCATCATCACCCACAGACTGTGACTGTTGGAAAACCTGGGCATCGGAAAATTGCTCAGCAGCAACCGGACAAGTGGTTTGTGACTGTGGGAAGGGTCCAGAAAACAGTTCCTCAGAGTATGCCGGTTCAAATGCCAAATTTTCCTGGGAGGGGGCAGACTGGGGGGGAGGAGGCTGAGGTGCAGGAGCTGGAGGAGTGGCGATTTCGGTGACATGGGTGGACTGCGTGGAAGACTGACTGGTGGTGGACAAATTGCTCGAAGCATTGTCAGCAATCCACGACATCACCTGTTCGCACTGTTCTGGCCTCAACAGTGCTCTACCACGAGTCCCAGTAACTTCAGACATGAACCTAGGGAGTGTAGCTCTGCGGCGTTCCCCTGCTCCCTCATCAGCAGGTGGTGTCTCACCCCGCCCAGGACCACGGCCTCTGACCCCTGCAGTAGTTGGACGCCCACGTCCCCGCCCTCGTCCTCTACCCCTAGCCCTCGGGTTAAACATTTTTAAAATGAGAGTTATAACTTTATTTTTTTTTTTACTTTTTTTTTTTTTTTTTGTGTTTTTTTTTTTTTTTTGAGTTTTTAAAACCAAACAATGCTATCCTATTGCTATGGCTATTTTCTAGCCAAGTATCAAAGCACACTACTATGCCAGATGAGATGACACTGAGTTAGTGCCTAATTGAAATCCAACCCCTACTAAATTTTCCCACTTCGGTCTTTGCTATGGATATGTGCGTCACTAAGCGCAGAACACAGCGGTCGCAAGTCTCACTACAAATTGCTCAGAATTGGCTAGTACATGCACTGCAGAAAGTACAGCCACCAGCAGATCAACCAGAAATCAAATATATAGAACGCTACTGTATGCGTAAGTAAGCTCTTTGTATTCTCCTATGGCTATTTTCTAGCCAAGTATCAAAGCACACTACTGTCAGATGAGATGACACTGAGTTAGTGCCTAATTGAAATCCAACCCCTACTAAATTTTCCCACTTCGGTCTTTGCTATGGATATGTGCGTCACTAAGCGCAGAACACAGCGGTCGCAAGTCTCACTACAAATTGCTCAGAATTGGCTAGTACATGCACTGCAGAAAGTACAGCCACCAGCAGATCAACCAGAAATCAAATATATAGAACGCTACTGTATGCGTAAGTAAGCTCTTTGTATTCTCCTATGGCTATTTTCTAGCCAAGTATCAAAGCACACTACTGTCAGATGAGATGACACTGAGTTAGTGCCTAATTGAAATCCAACCCCTACTAAATTTTCCCACTTCGGTCTTTGCTATGGATATGTGCGTCACTAAGCGCAGAACACAGCGGTCGCAAGTCTCACTACTAATTGCTCAGAATTGGCTAGTACATGCACTGCAGAAAGTACAGCCACCAGCAGATCAACCAGAAATCAAATATATAGAACGCTACTGTATGCGTAAGTAAGCTCTTTGTATTCTCCTATGGCTATTTTCTAGCCAAGTATCAAAGCACACTACTGTCAGATGAGATGACACTGAGTTAGTGCCTAATTGAAATCCAACCCCTACTAAATTTTCCCACTTCGGTCTTTGCTATGGATATGTGCGTCACTAAGCGCAGAACACAGCGGTCGCAAGTCTCACTACTAATTGCTCAGAATTGGCTAGTACATGCACTGCAGAAAGTACAGCCACCAGCAGATCAACCAGAAATCAAATATATAGAACGCTACTGTATGCGTAAGTAAGCTCTTTGTATTCTCCTATGGCTATTTTCTAGCCAAGTATCAAAGCACACTACTGTCAGATGAGATGACACTGAGTTAGTGCCTAATTGAAATCCAACCCCTACTAAATTTTCCCACTTCGGTCTTTGCTATGGATATGTGCGTCACTAAGCGCAGAACACAGCGGTCGCAAGTCTCACTACAAATTGCTCAGAATTGGCTAGTACATGCACTGCAGAAAGTACAGCCACCAGCAGATCAACCAGAAATCAAATATATAGAACGCTACTGTATGCGTAAGTAAGCTCTTTGTATTCTCCTATGGCTATTTTCTAGCCAAGTATCAAAGCACACTACTGTCAGATGAGATGACACTGAGTTAGTGCCTAATTGAAATCCAACCCCTACTAAATTTTCCCACTTCGGTCTTTGCTATGGATATGTGTGCCACTAAGAGCTAAACACAACGGTAGCAAGTCCCCCTGCTAATTCCTCACAAAATGGTACTAGATGCAAATTAAAATAAAAAAAGTAGAACGTTATTGTAGCCCTAAGAAGGGCTGTTGGGTTCTTGTAGAATCACTCCTGCCTAACAGTAAGCTAATAGAACACCCTAACGCTTTCCCTGACCAGCAGCAGCTCTCTCCCTAGCGGCATCCAGACACAGAATGATCCGAGCAGCGCGGGCAGCGGCTAGTCTATCCCAGGGTCACCTGATCTGGCCAGCCAACCACTGCTATCGACGTGTAAGGGTACCACGTCATGCTGGGTGGAGTGCAGAGTCTCCTGGCTTGTGATTGGCTCTGTTTCTGGCCGCCAAAAAGCAAAACGGCGGGAGCTGCCATTTTCTCGAGCGGGCGAAGTATTCGTCCGAGCAACGAGCAGTTTCGAGTACCCTAATGCTCGACCGAGCATCAAGCTCGGACGAGCATGTTCGCTCATCTCTACATATAACACATTGCGAAATTATCTAAGGGGTGTGCGTTCAAAAATTAGGGTCACTTTTCGGGTTGTTCTCTGTTTTATACCACAAGGGCTCTCCAAATGCATGTAAAATATTTCTGTTAAATTTGGCTTCTAAAAGGCAAACATCACTCTTTTCCTCTACTGTGCGCCCATACAACATTTTATGTACACATGTGGGGTACTTCTACACTCGGGAGAAATAGGTTTACACATTTTGGAGGGTTATTACATTATTTATTCCCTGTGGCTATAAAAAAAAGTAGGGGTAAAAATGATCTTTATGGGAAAATTTTCACACCTAAAGTTATAAGCCTCCTAACATCCTAAAAAAAGGAAAGGATGTTTGAAAAATGATGCCAAGTTGAAGTAGACATACGGGAAATGTTAGTTATTAAGTTATAATGGTGACATGACTAACTTTCCAAAAAGCAGAAAATTTTGAATTTGGAAAACATGGGGCCACATGTATCACTCGTTTTTTCTGTTGTTTTTGCGCCTTTTCATTCAGGCGCACCGTTTTTGCGCCATGTTTGCGATTAAACGTCAAATTAGCCGCGCAGCTAAAATAAGCAGCTTTCCATCATCTATCCTTCTAATCCAGATGTTTTGCTGCGCCTAATGATATTCATCACTTGCCACCTTTACAATTAGGCTCACAAATGGGCGCAAAAACACTCCAGCCCCAAGGTGGCGTTAAAAGTTGAAGACGGCACTAAGCCACTGCACACATGTAACATGTCTGCATTCTGACACTTCCGTGACCATTGCAACAGAAATTTTTGCTAAGCTGTGCTCATGTGATTTTAAAATAAATCATTATATTAATTTAATATAAAAATGAATTACATAATTTTAATTCCATTATTAATTTTCATGTTGCTTAGATGCACATATCTCAAAAACCTTTTCATGGATGGTGTGTTTTTTTTTTATGTTTTTATATTTAATAAATGGAAAGATTTTTGTTTTCAAGAAAAAACTTTATTAACGTTTTTTAAAAAAATATATTGATTTGCCTGTTATATGTAAGATCACAAACATATCAAAATAACCTCAAACAAACATTGCCCTTGTTACAAAAATCTCACAATGGCTTATTTTGGAAAAAGCTTGGCATTCATCTCTGCTACTTGTTGGCTCAAGTCAAGCACAAGTTTCCTGATGTTGTCGCACGAGTCTATGACGTGTTGTTTTAGTTGTTCAAGTTTCTCATCCAATGTCAAAGGATTTCTTGCATCTCCCTGTATTGTTTCCACTACCAGGGGTGATACTTCCTCCATGTGTAAAGTAATAACTTCGTTGTCATTCAAGACTCTATATTTTGTTGAAAATAAGAAAAAAAAAATCAGTAAACACACAGATAAAATTAGACTTGCATAACTTTAAAATGTTCATGTCATGTATACCTTTCAAAATTACTTTTATAAATTTAAAATGTTTAATTAAATTACAATTTTGGTTACTGACATTTGAAACATTTCATTTTAGCCACCTACTGGAGGTGTTTCTTGTGGCAATTCTAAACACAATGATGATGTTCCGTGTGTGTTCTTGTGGGTTCTTGTTGTTTTTTTTCTAGAACAAAACAAAAAAAGGGCTTAATGTTTGCAAAATTATAAACAAAAATACAATGCTGTGGCACATCATTGTTTTTTTTGCTTAAGCTATTATATCTTCAAAATGAAAATTTACTTTTGCTAATCAATCAACAGTATTTGTAATTTAATTTAGGTTAGTTGAAACCAGTTTTAAAATTTTTTAACATAACACCGAATAGATTTTTCAAAATTGATTATTTATGAAGCACATCAAGTTTCTTAAAAGATCAAAAAACCATAGCTAATGGTTTCCTCTGACCATGGCCCTCACAATCAAATAAGTCTCCAAGTATGTTTAGCAGTGTAGGAGGAAACAGGAGGATCCAGAGGAATCCCATGCAAACACGGAGAGAACATAGAAATTTGTAGCAATATATTTCATTCCTTCATACATATACATTCCTTCATCAGGACCTTTTTGCCAGGTCCAGCAAACCTGGGTCATCGCCTCAAAATAAACTATTAATAAACCATGACAGTTATACTGTCACCATGGTTCACAGGAAAAGTTAGAGAAAAAGACAGTTCAGCTCACCACTCTTGTATCTCCGCACCGTTCTTTCGTGCCGATGCACGGACGTGCTGTGCGGGGACCAGAATAGCATATACCAATAGGAAAGTTTAGTCCAGCATCGGAGTAGAAAAAAGTTTGTCATTAATCCATAATTAAAACTCCACTTTTATTTGAAAAAATCCTTTAAAAACATTAGAGACGTCTCATGGCATGGCAAGTCTGACGCGTTTCGGACTGCTTTAGTCCTTAGTCGTAGCCTAATAATTTGCTCTTGCACAGAGTATTTAAGCATGCTGTCTACTAAACGGAAGTACACGCCCATGTTTGCACATTATAGTTTAAACAATAACACAATCAAATTTTATCCACATATCAATAAATGTATAGCAGATCGTTTCTGTAGTTTAGACCTAAGGGATAACGTGTTTTTAAAATCAATATCCAGAATGCTTCCCGTGATTTTAACGCCTTGGTCCAATCCCCTCCTCTTTTGGGGCGGAACACTCGTTCTATGGGAATGATTTTTAATTGTGAAGTGTCTCCTTTGTGAACTTCATGCAAATGTTTGGAGAGCCCTGATATATTGGTTTGTGTTGCATTGTTATGTCTTTTGGCTGCCGATAAATATATTACATGGTCACTGTTGCAGTTAACTTGAGATTTTATGGGATATTGTTTAGAAGTAGCTGTGGAAGTAAAAATTGTGGTTTTCTGTAAACTAATACATAAGTTACAGTGGGTCCCTCCACATTTTGCACTGCCTTTGTATTTTAACCATGTTTCTTGTGTTTGTCTTTGTGTGACAAATAAATTGGGAGATAATAAATTGCCTAGACTGGATGCATTTCTGGACACAAATCTTATGCCTTTATCCAATATCTGACACAGTTTTTCATCTTGGTATAAAATCGGTAAATGCTTTTTTACAGTGTGTATGACCTGTTCATATTGTCTACTGTATGTTGTACTAAATGTTATCACCTCATTATTTTTTGCTTCAGATTTCTTCTTTCTGTTATGGAAGTATTCCGCTCTTGATTTGGCACTAACATCTGTCTCTATTCTTTTTAAATGTTTTTTGTTGTACCCCCGATCTTGTAATCGTTTTGATATATTCGTGGCTGCGTTGGTGGACATAGTGTCATTGGAGCAAATGCGTTTCGCTCTTATGTATTCACCTTTTGGGAGGTTGCGGATTACATGTGATGGATGACAACTAGATGCATGTAAAAGAGTATTACCCGATATAGATTTTCTGTACAGGTTTGTGTGAACGCATTGTTTAAGAATATCTCCTGATAATGTAATGTCCAAAAAAGAAATAGAAGTTTTGGAACAAGAAAATGTAAACTTCAAATTAAATGAATTTTTGTTGAGATAATGTACAAATTCCTGTATGCTGTCTGATGCACCTGACCATATAAGTAGACAGTCGTCTATGTAACGTCCATACCAAATTATTTGAGATGAAAAGGGATTGTTGGTGTTATATATATATGTTCCTCTTCAAACCAGGACATGTATAAGTTGGCTAACGTGGGGGAGAATTTAGCCCCCATAGGACAACCCTGTTTTTGAAAATAAAAAAACCATCAAAATTGAAAAAGTTATTTTTGAGCAGAAAAAGTAAAACATCCAATATAAAATTGATGAGATCCATTGTAAAAGTACTGTATTTTCTCAAATTATGTTTTGTAGCTTTGCCAGTCTGTGAGGAATACATGTATATAATGCTACTACATCACATGTGGTCCAGATGAAATTTTCTTTCCATTGTAGATTATCCATAGCATGTAAGGCTTCAAATGTATCCTTGATGTAGCCCGGTGTTCTTTTTACAAACGGTTGTAGGATATTATCCAACCAAGCCGCTATTTTCTCTGTTATTGAACCTACCCCAGATATAATAGGTCTCAGGGGTGGAGGGAAAACGTTCTTTTGAGTTTTCGGTAATGCATAGAAAATGGGAGTGTTGGGATACTCAGGTATCATGTTATCTATTGTTCTTTGTGAAAAAATATTTAAATATACACCTTCTTGTAGTATTCTTTCCAGTTGTGTTTTTATATCATTGGTTGGATCTTTCTGTACTGGATTGTATACTTCTGGATCTTGTAGCATGTCAAGTATTTCTTTCTTGTAGAGATCTTTATCCATAACGGTTATTGTTCCCCCCTTATCTGATGCGCGTATTATTATGTGGGGATTGACTTGAAGTTCCTTTATTGCTTGTTTTTCCTGAAAAGTAAGATTGTTTCGTTTTGTGTCTGTTTGTTGTTCATGTAGTCGAGCCAGGTCATTTTCCACATTATGCTGGAACTGGTCCATTATGCTTGCTCTAGAATTCACAGGATAAAACATGGTATTGGACACTATGACAAAGTTGTCAGCTTGTTGTGCTGGAAAATAATCCTCTATGGTTATATCTTGGAGTTCTATTAGTTGCATCATTAGATTTTGTTCTTGGTATATAGTATTGACAGGTAAATTTGACTGGCCCTGTACATTAAGCACGTTTTTGTTCTCAGAAATAACCTGGGCATTGTCTCCTCGATCAAAAAAATGTCTTTTTAAGGTTAAAAGGCGTATAAATTTATTGACATCTTTAATGGTCTCATATAAATTTAAATTTTTTGATGGCACAAAATTAAGACCTTTACACAACACCGATATTTGAGATGATGTAAGGATGCACGCTGACAGATTTATAACCGTTTGATCCTCGTTTGGCTTGTCACAGGTCTGTACACGTAAAAATGAAAAAGTTATGGATTTTTGAAGTTGGAGAGCGAGAAATGAGCCGAAAAACCCTGCGTCCTTAAGGGGTTAATGCATAATAATTGCTGTGATATGTTGTTTACATCTTGATGTAAACATTGTAATCCTTCTGTAAGGACTGTTGCTATTTTATCTAAAGACACACAAATTTTGTCCTGTGTTTTAATTAATCCCTCAAGCAGTGAAGTGTGTGAAGATATATATTTTTCCAAAAAAACTTTTTGAGCATCATTAAATATTTGCAAAACAGGAGTTGGGTTTGAACTGGGTGACACATCTGCATCAACAAGAGGGGCAGATTGTGGTGAGTTGTTTGTCGGATTACTCTCCAGTATCGATGGGGTTAAAGCATCTTCAACATCCATCTGAATTGGTCCTGCAAAAAAATAAAACAAGCATTTTTGGATGCAACAATTCACAAAGAAATTTTGGAAAAACAAATAACAAAAAATTACCTTCAGCAGTGTGACGGCGGAGAACATCAAATGGCCCCAATCCACTCAACTGATGTGGATGTAGTGTGGTTGCAATTTGCTCTTCCAAGTTGTCAAATAACAAAGACGCCGAATTTCCAGGAGTAGCATGCTGGGAATCATTTAATGAATTTGTAATTTTGATTTTGACTCGTCGCCTTAAATCATGCCATTTTTTACGAAGGTCATCAACAGAACGCTTTTCAACACCAATGGCATTGATTTGTTCACAAATTTTAGACAATATTGAATTTTTAACACTAGGGGGGGTCTTTGCAGATTTTCGGACAAACAAAACCTCGAAATTTGCTACAAACTGAAATAGATAAGAAAAAATTAATTAAAAAAAAAAAACAATTTTACAGTAATAAATAAAATCTCAGGGTCTGTGTAGCATAAATGACCAATCCAGAGCTAATCTTAAAGTTAACAGTTGAAACTTGCATCCTACTTATTGTTTGGATGTATTCGGCTGCATTCACACTTTGCGTTTGCATTGCAGTCAAAATGCATTCCAACAGCTGCAGAGAATTGTTGTCGTGTCTAAAACTAAAGTAATATTAGCAATGTCAATCACTCCGTTTACAATGTTTAAAAAAAAAAACATCTTTAAATTACAAGAGGTAATGGACAGAGACTTAAACACGACTGTGACATTAAAAATGTTTTAATAAAAATACACATTTGTATTTACAACAAATACAGAACATGGAAGAGTCAATATAAACACGTACCTTGGATACTAGAAGATGTTTTTCTTTTTTAGTAAAAAATTTTTTACGAATACGGACTGCATCCAATGCACTCCCAGGGGAATCCACACTAGACTGTTTGCTAATATTGGGAGCTGATAACAATTCAGATGCTTCATCAGACACAGGGCTTGGAGCTAAGGATGTGGTGGCTCTTGGCAAGCTGCCAGTGGTTGCTGCAGGTCGAGACGTCCTTGGATTTGGGGTACGCTTGATGGTCTCCTCATCGTTTGGCAACAGGTTTCTGCTCATGTGATAGTTAGAGTGAGATTTAACACTTGCGCCTTAATATAGTTTGCTACGCCAAGGCATGCTGGGAATCACAAGTGATCCATATGACCATTAGAAGCTACTCATCACAGATGTTTGGAGCTTGTGATAATTCAGGCGCAATAATGCGCCAAAAAAAAAAGGTGCAGTAAAAATAAAAAGGCGCACAAAAGTGATACATGTGGCCCATAGTTTTTTTCAAAACTTTTGCCAAATTTCCATTTATTTCATAAGTAAATGCTAAACATATTGCTTAAATTTCTCAACCAACATGAAGTACAATGTGTCACAAAAAAAACATTCTCAAAATCAACTGAATATGTTGAATCGTTCCAAAGTTATGACCACTTAAAATGACACATGTCAGATTTCAAAAAAAGGGCTGTGTCAGTAAGGTGCAAAATGGCCAAGTCGTTAAGGGGTTAAAAGGGTTTTTTGGCACACGATCAGATTTTGGCGCAATCACGCCGGCTTTCATGCAACACAAATTGGGAGCAGGCCGTCAGACAATCCAATGGATTTGGACAAACTGCAGGATTTAACTTAAAAATTGTGTCGTAAGCCTGCATGCATTTACAATATGTATATAATGGTGCACATCCTCGATTCTTTAGTGTGTCTGGGGACCCTTGACACTGTGGGCCCCATAGTAGCTTTTATGGCTGCTACCACTATAGTTACAACCTTAGAGGACACTATGTGAATGATTCTTTTCTCATTAGGCTGGCCTTTTAATGCTCTATTCTCTTCCCTGTTCCCTCTATCCTTCCTCTGGCCCCCGCAACACAATCGTGGGTTGACCGGGGGTAGCCATGTCAGCCGGAGGTCAAATGAAAACCTCTGTGTCTGATAGTGGTATGTACGGTGGCCTATTAGACCTAATCCAGGACTGGGTCTAATAGGCAAACTGTAAGTAAAACACTGACACAAGGCCGGCACCAGAACTAGGCATACCTGGGCTGGGGCCCAGAACTGCTGGAGGGCCCACATAAAGCTGTACATAAGGAATCCATGGGGGTGAGGAGAGGTTGTAATTAATTAATCCATGGGATGAGGGGGCTCATATAAAATAACCATGATTGGGCTAATTGGTATGATACACTAGGGAACAGAAGACTGTTTTAGTTTTTGAATTTTTAATGCTGCCACATGAGTTCACTGTACAGGGGCCCAGTGAGGCTCTGTCGCCCAGGGGCCTACTGAAACCTGGAGCTGACCCTGCACTGACAGATACAATACAGACAGAAGATATAATATAGAAGTACTGCAATGTATTGTATTGGGGATCAAGGTATCCCTAGTGTAAGTCCCCTAGTGGCACAGTAAAAAAACTTTTAAATAAAAGTTAATAGCAAATAAACACAAATTAAAAACAAAAAATGGAAAAAGTGATGTGTCCTTAAAGAGGACCTGTCACCCTAAATAATCTCTCTAGGAGCACTTACTAAGTAAGCAGCTCCCTAGCCCTACCCCAGTAATAGCATTCTTAAATCACTAGATTTATCAGCGATCCAGCGTATTCATGAGGGGGTGGTCCGAAGAGGTGGTGACTGCAGCATGAAACCAGTCGGTCTGCCAGTCTATGGCGTGGGTGAGGGGGTCCGGGGGGAGAAGCAGAGGAAAAGGGAAGGCCTTGGAACGCTCCTTCATGAATACACCGGACCTGTAAGCTTGGTCTGGCATGCGGAGAGCTATGTAATGCAGTGTTTGGGATCCCCCATACCACAAAGTTCAAATCCTGGATAGACAGTTGTAGAGATACCCAACATCTCAGAGGATCTCAAAGTCTCTTTGGAGTCTGATGATGACGATGACAGACGGCGGAAAAAAAAACATTTTTGGATAAAGAAACTGAAATTATTGTGGAACAGGTATTTTATAAATCTTTTATGCTCATTTTGTTAAATGGGTTTGTCCATGAAAGAAAATTCTCAAATTTCAATCCCCTAGTGATGTTTACATAATAAATCTAATTTTTAATCCCTTACTTTACAATTTTTCTCAGTTTTATTACTATTTTAGTTCATATCAGCTCAGTGATGGTCGATGTAAGATTCCACACTGTGAGTGGAATCTCTAAGCAGACACCTCATGATTTCTCTGTGCTATGAGATGCTGTGTACTCACAATGTACTTAGATTATGAGGGTAAAGGGTTTATCTACACTTTTATTTAGCTTCTGAACATTTTACTAGTATCTGACACATAGATAAAGACAGATGAGAAAGGTCAGAGATGATGAGATACATAAAACACACAATAAAACAGTCAACACTGCTACATCTATAACACACACAGAGTGCCCCCTGTTCCTGGATAAAGACATTAGGGATCATTTACTAAGGACTTTTGTAAGACTTCGCACATTCTTGTTGGCTAAAATGGCTTACACAAATATTTAAAGGGCACCTACCACCACGATTCTAGCTATAAAGGTAGAACGGGTGGTAGGTGGATGAATGGGACGTGAGGGTAGCCCTTTTTTGGGCTAATCCTCACGCCCGGCTATCCTTTATTAAATTTTAATGCAGGTATATGCTAATTTTTTTAAGCGGCTACTGGGGTGTGGAGTAGCCGGACATGAGGCTACCGTCGCGGCTACTCCATGCCCCAGTAGCCGCGTTCCTCCGCCTACCATGCAATCTTGGGCGCGCAGCTCCTCGTAGCTGCGCGCCCTCGTCCGAGTACCCGGCGTTCTGCTCATGCACAGTAGTGTCGGCCTCGGAGGTACGGCCGCGCACCCATTGGTATTCGGACGAAGAGCTGCGCGCCGAAGTTTACATGGTAGGCGGAGGAACGAGGCTACTGGGGCGTGGAGAAGCCGCGACTGTAGCCTCATGTCCGGCTACTCCACGCTCCAGTAGCTGCTTAAAAAATTTACCTGCATTAAAGTTTACTAAAGGATAGCCGGGCCGTGAGGATTAGCCCAAAAAAGGCCTATCCTCACGTCCCATTCATCCACCTACCACCCATTCTACCTTTATAGGTAGAATCGTGGTGGTAGGTTCCCTTTAGGAAGCGTCTGTGGCGCTATTGTGTCGCACACGGACCCTTTTGTGGCGCAGCTGCGCTGGCTTCCATGCCTCACAAATTAGGGGGCATCCTTGTGGTCGGTCCGACTTATTCGGACTGAGCATTGTATTTAATATGCAAATTGTGTCGCAATGTTAAAGGTGCCCCACAAAAAAATTGGTGAATTCTGTTGGGCCAGTGTGGGAAGGCGACAGAAACATAGCTCCTGGCGCACATTCTTAATGAATCGGTCGCACCCAGCATTATACACGGAAAGAGCACTTTTAGTGACCGATGACAGGTTCCCTTTAATAGGCATCTTGTAATGTTTTGTAGAAACATGATGGGATGTGTCTGACTCAGTAATACAGGTATACCTCTTCATAAGACCCATTCATACTACACAGACAATAATGGAGCAATAGTTTAAAATATTTTATTGAAAGATTTTCCTGAAACTACAAAGATTTTCTATAAATCTATAGCCTAAAAACGAAAAAAAAAGTCCATAAACCATACTGTATGCCAAGCTGCTTGCCATCTGTGTCACTATGAAATTTTGTATAATTTTCACAAAACCCCTTTTAAACCCAAAATAACTTTATTTAAGGCCATAATCAGCAGCATCTACGCTGTCCTCAAAAAATAGGTGGAAAAACCCAGTAATCACATCTGGTTCAGTATAGGTGGCCTTCACCAATGGGTCCTGCAGCATAAGCTTCTGCCAGGCGTTGATACGTGGCAGCTTCTCCAGAAAACTAGAGACATAAATAATAATAATAATAATTTATATGTGTTCATGTCCATTGATGTCCCAATGTACACAATATTAATTTCTATAAGTAGTAATAGAGGAATAGACAATACAAGTGTATTATAAACTTACATCATTGTTAGAATACCAGTATTTACTACGCCTACATGTTGGAAGGTCAAGGGTCAGGTCTGCCCCTGCATTCTGCGCTATTCAACCTCCACAATAGACATTGAAAATCGAAGGAGCTTTACTTCATGCAAACTCATGACCACCCCATTCCAGTGATTTAGTTAGTATAATGGTTTAGATGAGCGAGTTGTATCCATTAATGGTCCCATGATGGAGGACATAATTTCTGATGTCTATTTACTTAAGAAAATCTACCATGAAAATCCATCACAATAACCAGTGACACTTACTCATAGATCCAGGCACCGTGACTGTGGTAATCTTCTTATATGTGTTATCCATGGTCTCCTTCCTTCTAAAATCAGCTTTTAAAATTATGCTAATGACTCTTAGGAGCTCTGGTGGGTGTTTCCAAAGCTCCTCAGTGATGTATTTTCCCCCGCTGTTACAATGAGCAGAGAAAGTCTCCCCTCCCCCTACATTTCCTGATTTTTCTAGATTACACAGGTAGGAGGAGGAGGAGGGAGAGAGCAGGGGAGGAAGGAAATATGTTCTGCTTATTGGAACAGCTTGTGAGGCTGCTGGACTGATGTGCACTGGAAACACCACCAGAGCCCTTCAGGCACGTAAGCATAATTTTGAAAGTTGATTTTAGAAGGAAGGTCGCCATGGATAACAAAAATAAGAAAAAAAAATATTTAACAATGCGGCATAGGTGATCTTAGCAAGTGTCCTAGCAATGAGGGCATGAAAACAAAGGGACTTAATAAGAACTTGTTAACTAAAGTACCATCAGCTTGACCCTTTCTACATATGCATTTGTTTCCATGACAACAGACTGCAACCAAATATTATGCAGTCTGATTGCTGTCAAATCGCTCTCCATTTGTCGCCTGGTTCCTACCAACCTACCTAATGTATATTTATATAAGTAAAATGAGGAGGACAGCTACAAGAATATTATATTTCTGTACAGTACTTCAGAAGTCTTTATGCAATCATTATGACTTTTTCCAGAAAATCTCACAATTAGCTCACAACAAGAACACTGTGGCATAGCAAAACAATATTTTATATCTTACTGTGTAACTTCACTTATATGCAAGCGTTCAAACCAGGGCCAGATCATGTAATCAACCATAGACACGGCTTTTCCACCAAAGTAAGGAGTTTTCTTCTTAGAAAGTGTCTGTAAATACATGTTAAAAAATACACAATGGAAGTATTATACCTAGAAGATGAAAATCCAAATCCATGTTGCGGTATATTGCATAAGCAATCAGACCCCCTAGGGTTCAAACACCCTTGAGGGCTTGAAAAGCAGTAACTACCGTATATTCCGGAGTATAAGACGACTTTTGAAGACAGAAAAATCTTCTGTCTTCTCTGGGGTCGTCTTATACGCCGGTAATCGCGCCCGCGCTGAGCCCTCTCCATAGCCGGTAAGTCTTCGCTGCATATTGCTAGCACCGATCGCGGGCGTTTTCACAGCGTTGGCTGCCGGCAAAGCTGCCGGCAGCCTCAAAAAGATAGCGGGTCGCCATCTTACCTGGGATCGCCCCTCCCCTTGACGTCATCGGGGGCGGCGATCCGTCTCCATGGTAGCCTCGGGTCTTCCGAAGACCTGAGGCTATTTCGTTTTAACCCCTTCATTACAATGTGCTGATAGCACATTGTAATGAATGAGGAAAATCCCCATATACTGCCATACTGTAGTATGGCAGTATATGGTAGGATCGATCAGACAACCTAGGGTTAAAGTACCCTAGGGAGTCTGAAAAATAGTATAAATAAAAATAAAAAAAAGTTTAAAAAAATTATAATAAAAAAACCTAAAATTTCAAATCCTTTCCCTAGAACTGACATAAATATAAATAAACAGTAAAAATCATAAACACATCAGGTATCGACGCGTCCGAAAATGCCCGATCTATCAAAATAACGTTTTTTCAATGCGTTTAATCCCGTAACGGAAAATAGCGCCCAAAGTCGAAAATGGCACTTTTTTGCCATTTTGAAAAATATAAAAAAATCTATAAAAAGTGATCAAAAGGTCGTACAGTCCTAAAAATGATATCATTAAAAATATTATCAAATTTCGCAAAAAATGACACCACCCACAGCTCCGTACACCAAAGTATAAAAACATTATAAAACCTATACAAATTTGGTATCCCCTTAATCGTACCGACCCAAAGAATAAAGTAGACATGTCATTTGGGGCGCTCAGTGAAAGACGTAATATCCAAGCCCACAAGAAAATGGCGCAAATGCGTTTTTTCACCATTTTCATTGCATTTGGAATTTTTTTCCCGCTTCTGAGTACATGGCATGGAATATTTAATAAAATAAAAATTTAAGGTACAGTATGGTAACATTTACAGTAAAATGGACGATGGTAATGTTGTTGTTGTATGCCTTATGTTTATGAGCGACAGTTTTCCTGCTATATACCTGCATGTCATAAGAATTTTAATTAAAAAAAGGACCATGTTAAATTCAAATCTGTTTTTTTTTTTAATTTTTAGCGGTGTCTTATACGCCGGAATATACGGTAATTAAAAAAAAAGTTTAAAAAAAAGAAAAATATGAATGTTCCTCCCTTTCCATAAGACACATATATACCTTATTTTTGGAACTATAAAAGTGTAAACTGTTGCTTTAAAGTGCATGCATCTTATAGTCTAAAGGTCAGAAGGATCCAGCACTACTAGACCCTCCTCACCGTGTTCTAGAGATCGGGTAAAGGGCTTCACACGATCACTACGAGAGCATCAGCCACTGTACCTCTCCCAGTATCAATAAAAGCGTTTCTGCAGAACCTAGAGTGATGTCATAAGCATGTGACTGATCATTCTTTATGTATCACTGCAAAGTCTTTAAACCTTCCCAGTACAGCGACCGAATGATAAATGGTGCCAATAGAAAGCACAATTTGTCCCTCAGAAAACAAGCCCTCATATGTGTCAGGCTCCAGGGGTAGTGGACCCACCGCGGAGGATGACCTAAGCCGACACCTGGGACCGGAGTCTAAGTGGCACCCGATTTTCAGCAGAGCCTGCCGCTAAGCGGGTTGGTACCACCCGGTTGTTCCATAGGTGCGACTTTATCCGCAGTGGCAGCCAAGGCGAGGCACATAAACGGAAGGCAGGTTCATGGTCAGGGACAGGCAGGAGGTCAAGACAGGCGGGCAGAGCCCAAAAGTTCAGGGTCAGAGGCAGAGCAGAAGATCAGGGCTGGCAGCGGAGGAGCGTAAAGGGTAACAGGTCCGGGGTCACAATGGGAAAACAATGGAAACATAAAACCTAAAAACTTCACTATTATACATGTCTTACCTCTTCAATGACTTTGAATTTCTCAAAACACCGTGCCTTCATCTCAGTGAGATCTTGATTTTTCTTCCTCGCTTGCAGAATTTCAAATAATACGACTGTAACCTGAAGTAATACATTAACTGATATTAGTCTGTAGAAAAACATAAGAACAGTCGCACTATATAAAAGTCACGTTCTTGGACTTCAAGTTATGTAACTTCACTGATAATACAAAAAAAATCCATCATTAAATGCACTGCCCTGACAAGCTGGGAGTCCTGTTCTCATGAATGTTCTTTATGCTATGTATGGCATCTACAAGGTGTACCCATTTTCCTCACCAGCATGAGCACCATGCACTATTGGCATCTTCGGCAGCTGAACTAAAGGGGTGTCAGATGTAAAGACTGGGAAAACCCTTGTAATACTTTTAACCACAAAATAGTTACCCCACTCCAGCTCCCATGTTGCTCTGGTATCGGTGCCCAGACAGAAGTTTTGGGTGGTCCTGGGACTTGTTTCAGCCAATGAGTGGTATTCTTGGACAAGGAGATAACAAAGGAAGTGAAATCACCTATAAAATGAATGTGATATCCCGTGGTCCTAGGAGGCTACTCAGTAGCTGAAGTAGGTCCCATGACACCCCAAAACTTCTTGCTAGCTGAACTAAACCAAATGTACTGGAGCGACACAGGAGTGAGGTCAGTATAGGTTCCTTTCTTTTCCAAACCCAGTCCCCTGTGGAAACATCTGAAGTATGTTCAATAGAATTTCATATTTTCAAAGTCCCCCGAGTACTTACCTGAGAGAAATGTACCAGAAGGATCTTCTCTTGTGCTCTCTCATAGGGGTCAGTGGCGCTAAGCTTTTTCCCAGGATAGGCTTCATCCAGGTAATCGCAAACAATTGGAGATTCATAGATAATTTTACCATCAGAGGTTTCCAGAGATGGGACTAATCCCAGAGGACTTTTCTCAAAAAACCACTCCGGCTTACTCTTTAGGTTGATGTTGATGACTTCATGTCTGCACAGATCAAGATGACTGGTTAAGGGAAGGGAAATCATGTTTCTAGACATATAAGTGACAGTCACCTTGTAGGCACAGATAAAGAATGTATTGAGAATCCAAGACTCACAGAACTTGGTCTATGTGTGTCACTCAGCTGAACTGAACTAATTCTGCGTTAAGTTCAGTACAGTGGAGTTCAGGCTGATTAACAGGGCAGGTTGATGTGCAAAATGACCCTTAAATAGTCACAAACTTTTCAACAAACTTTGCATATTGGGGCACATTTAAATACCTGGAGTTCACCAAAAGTGCATTGTCTGACCATAATGCTGCGTGTCAAATGCTGGCAAATCACTAAGATCGTGCGCCCGATATCCTGCAAGTGTCGCTTCCCCGCTCAGGTCCGACAGAGTTCACCATCTTTTTAGTGGTGCATCTTAAGGCTAGGGCATGTGACACAATTTAAAAGTTAAATACGACGCTCGGTCCGAATCAGTTGGACCGTCCGACGGCACACCCCCTAATATGTGTCAAAAGGAAGCCAGCGCAGCTGCGCCACAAAAGGGTCGCGTGCGCCAAAATCCCACCGCAGACACTTCTTAAATACCTGTGCAAGCTGTTTTAGCCCCGAAAAAAGTGCACAGTCCGACAAAAGTGCAGCACGCGACCCTTAGTAAATGAGCCCCACTATGACATATGACCATGCAGAAGCTTCTGAGTGACAGAGTGATGTAGCAAACTGTCCTCTAAGTTTCTTATTTCTTGTACCTTGAAATCACAGGATATTGTTAAAGAGTTACAGTTGTTATAAAAACTAATGCAGACTTATAGAACCTTCATAAAAATTGGAGCTTACTTGATTCCTTTGGCAAGCAAAACAAGTAATGCCCTTTGAACATAGGGGCAGAATCTCATGCTATAGAGCCGAATTACCCCTTCTGGTACCGGTCCGGGAGGTGCGCTACCTAAAACCAATAAAAAAGTTTATTAGACCCTTTGCTCTACTTGGCAGTGGTCCTAGAAAAGAAGACCAAAAATTTGCCCATCTGACTTGGATCTTTGTCCGGAGAGGTGGCCACTCTCTCTCAAGTGAGTCTTTGATTCGGATTGGTTCACAAAGGGTTATAAGATACATGAAAATATGTAAGAGATTGCAAGTGGTTGGAATTGGTCCAGAGCTTTCTGTGACAATGGTCAACAAACTGACATTGTGTAATTTAGTGATAGATATTGCCCTTTCCCTTTAACATGTTGCAATATCAAAGTAATTGGTGCCAAAAGACATACACAGACGTACGAAGATATGACAAATGTTAAAAATCCACTTCAACAATATTCTATATATAGTACATCTGCAACATACAGTATAGTGACGGGCATATACACTCACCGGCCACTTTATTAGGTACACCATGCTAGTAACGGGTTGGACCCCCTTTTGCCTTCAGAACTGCCTCAATTCTTCGTGGCATAGATAAAACAAGGTGCTGGAAGCTCCTCAGAGATTTTGGTCCATATTGACATGATGGCATCACACAGTTGCCGCAGATTTGTCGGCTGCACATCCATGATGCGAATCTCCCGTTCCACCACATCCCAAAGATGCTCTATTGGATTTAGATCTGGTGACTGTGCAATTGCAATTGATAATATGGAACGAAGTTTGCTGCTCCTGGAGCACAAACTCTCTGGGGAAGATGGGTGTGGGGAGGGAAGTATGGAGGTGCAGAGTGAGGGGGCAGCTAGTTGGGTAACATGTAGAAGGCGGGGTAGAGGGAAGAGTTGTAGAGAGTCTAGTCCTGATCTGGTACACCCCAATAAGTTTGCCAGGCTGGAGGATGAGGGGGATATCAGCTCTGGGGTAGCAATGCTGCAGAAAGATGTGGCCGCTAGCAACCAGGGGAATGTGTGCTCCAGTAAGAAGGGTAATGGGAGCACAGGCAAGGTCAGACAGGTGCTGGTAGTGGGAGATTCGATTATTAGGGGAACACACAGGGCAATCTGTCACAAAGACCGTGCATACCGAACAGTGTGTTGTTTGCCGGGTGCTCGGGTTCGGCATGTTGCGGATCGGGTTGATGGATTACTGGGAGGGGCTGGTGAGGAACCAGCGGTCATGGTCCACATTGGCACTAATGACAAAGTAACAGGTAGGTGGAAGGTCCTTAAAAATGATTTCAGAGATTTAGGCCATAAGCTCAGGGCAAGGACCTCAAAGGTAATTTTCTCAGAAATACTGCCTGTACCACGTGCCACACCAGAAAGGCAGCGGGAGATCAAGGAGGTAAATAAGTGGCTCAAAAGTTGGTGTAGAAAGGAGGGGTTTGGGTTCATGGATAACTGGGCTGACTTTTCTGTGGGCTACAGGCTCTACAGTAGGGATGGGCTGCACCTCAATAGGGAGGGGGCCGCTGTTTTAGGGGAAAAAATGGCTAGAAGGTTGGAGGAGTGTTTAAACTAGAGACCTGGGGGGAGGGCAACTACACTTGTGCAGGGCAAATAGACGGTGTACATAGAGAGCTGGGAAGAGTCATAGTCCATGGGGGAGGAAGGGGGGCTGGAATGAGATTGGGGAATAAGGACAAAAGGAATACGGACAGGGAAAACCATATAAAGTGTATGTACACAAATGCCAGAAGCCTCACAAACAAAATGGAGGAACTGGAACTCTTGATGTTGGAACGGAAATATGATATAGTGGGTATCAGCGAGACATGGCTTGACAGTAGCTATGACTGGGCTGTTACTATAGATGGTTATAGTCTTTTTAGAAAGGATCGTATAAATAAAAAAGGGGGAAGGGTTTGTTTATATGTGAATTCTTGCCTCAAGCCCGTCCTGCGAGATGACATCAGTAACGCAAATGTGGAGTCCCTATGGGTGGAGATAAGAGGAGGGAAAAAGAATAATAAAATATTACTAGGGGTTTGCTATAAGGCTCCAAATATAATGGAGGCAGCAGAGGAAATGCTGATAAGTGAAATGGATGCGGCTTCAAAGCATGGTGAAGTACTTATCATGGGGGACTTCAATTACCCAGATATTGACTGGGGGGCAGAAACCTGCAGGTCCTTCAAAGGTAGCAGGTTCTTGTCAACAACAAAAGACAATTACCTGTCGCAACTAGTCCTGGAGCCAACAAGAGGGGGGGGCACTGCTGGACCTTATCCTTACCAACAGACCTGATAGGGTATCAAAACTACAGGTTGGGGGGAACCTGGGGAATAGTGATCATAATATCATTGATTTTGTATTACGCTTTACTAAGCACGTTAGTGAAGGGGCAACCAACACTCTAAACTTCAGGAGGGCAAATTTTCATCAACTAAGGGAAGACCTAAAAGGCATAGATTGGGATAATGCTCTCAAAGACAAAAGCCCCCCCCAAAAATGGGACTTTTTCTCATATATTCTGAAAAAGTCCTGTGAGAAACACATACCTTATGGGAAAAAGCATAAAAGGAACAAGAAAAACCCTATGTGGCTAACTAGTCTTGTAAGGAAAGCAATAAGCGAGAAAGATAAAGCGTTTAAGGTGCTAAAACGTGAAGGTAGCGATGAGGCATTACAGGATTATAGAGAGAAAAATAAATCCTGTAAAAAACAGATAAAGGCCGCAAAAATAGAGACTGAAAGAAATATTGCCAGGGAGAGCAAAAATAATCCCAAATTATTTTTCAAGTATATAAATGATAAGAAACTAAAAACAGAGAGTGTGGGTCCCCTTAGAAATAACATGGGGGTCATGGTGGAAGGAGATGAGGAAAGGGCCAATCTACTGAATGTCGCCTTCTCAACTGTCTTTACCCAGGAAAATCCCCTGGTGGAAGACACAATGAGGAATAATGTAAATTCTTTTTTAATGTCAACAGTTTAACCCAGGAAGAGGTACGGCGCCGCCTCGCAACCACTAAGATAGATAAATCACCTGGGCCAGATGGCATACACCCCCGGGTTCTGCATGAATTATGTACGGTGATAGACAGACCGTTATTTTTAATATTTGAAGATTCACTGAGGACTGGTTATGTTCCACAGGAATGGCGCATAGCAAATGTGGTACCAATATACAAAAAAGGATCAAATAGGGATCCTGGAAACTACAGACCCGTAAGTCTAACTGCTGTGGTGGGGAAAATATTTGAGGGGTTTATTAGAGATGCTATCCTGGAGTATCTCACTGTGCACAACCTTATAACCCAGCGTCAGCATGGGTTTATGAGAGATCGGTCCTGTCAGACTAATCTGATTGGTTTCTACGAGGAGGTAAGTTCAAGACTGGATCTGGGGGACGCTGTGGATGTTGTATATCTGGACTTTTCAAAGGCATTTGACACCGTGCCACATAAAAGGTTGGTATATAAAATGAGACTGCTGGGAATAGGAGAAAATCTGTGTATCTGGGTAAGTAATTGGCTTAGTGATAGAAAACAGAGGGTGGTCATTAATGGCACATTCTCAGATTGGGTTGATGTTACCAGTGGAGTGCCACAGGGGTCAGTATTGGGGCCACTTCTTTTTAATATTTTTATTAATGACCTTGTAGTGGGTTTACACAGTCAAGTTTCAATATTTGCAGATGATACTAAGCTGTGTAAAGTAATAAATACTGAGGTCGATAGTTTAGCATTACAGAGGGATTTGTGGAAGCTTGAGGGATGGGCAGAGAAATGGTTGATGAGGTTTAATGTAGATAAATGTAAAGTTATGCACTTGGGCCATGGAAACAAAAAGTATAATTATGTTCTAAACGGTCAATTACTTAGTAAAACTGAAGCTGAAAAGGACTTGGGCGTATTGGTGGATGGTAAACTTAATTTTAGTGACCAGAGCCAGGCGGCTGCTGCTAAAGCAAGTAAAATAATGGGATGTATCAAGAGAGGAATAGATTCTCATGATAAAGACATAGTTCTGCCCTTATACAAATCCCTGGTCAGACCACACATGGAATATTGTGTACAGTTTTGGGCACCAGTATATAAAAAGGATATAGTAGAGCTGGAACGGGTGCAGAGGAGAGCAACCAGGATTATTAGGGGAATGGGGGGACTAGAATACAATGACAGATTACAAAATTTGGGATTATTCAGTTTAGAAAAAAGACGACTGAGGGGAGACCTCATTACAATGTACAAATACCTGAACGGACAGTACAAGGATCTCTCCAAAGATCTTTTTATACCTAGGCCTGTGACCAGGACAAGGGGGCATCCTCTACGCCTAGAGGAGAGGCGATTCTACCATCACCATAGACAAAGGTTCTTTACTGTAAGAGCAGTGAGACTATGGAACTCTCTGCCGCAGGAGGTTGTTATGGCCGACTCTATGTACATGTTCAAGAGAGGCCTGGATGACTTTCTGGAGAGAAAAAATATCACGGGTTATGGGGATAAAACATTTATTTAATTCTTGAAGGTTGGACTTGATGGACTTGCGTCTCCTTCCAGCCTTATATACTATGATACTATGATACTATGATACTGTGGAGGCCATTTGAGTCCAGTGACCTCATTGTCATGTTCAAGAAACCAGTCTGAGATGATTCCAGCTTTATGACATGGCGCATTATCCTGCTGAAAGTAGCCATCAGATGTTGGGTACATTGTGGTCATAAAGGGGTGGACATGGTCAGCAACAATACTCAGGTAGGCTGTGGCGTTGCAACGATGCTCAATTGGTACCAAGGGGCCCAAAGAGTGCCAAGAAAATATTCCCCACACCATGACACCACCACCACCAGCCTGAACCGTTGATACAAGGCAGGATGGATCCATGCTTTCATGTTGTTGACGCCAAATTCTGACCCTACCATCCAAATGTCGCAGCAGAAATCGAGACTCATCAGACCAGGCAACGTTTTTCCAACCTTCTACTGTCCAATTTTGATGAGCTTGTGCAAATTGTAGTCTCAGTTTCCTGTTCTTAGCTGAAAGGAGTGGCACCCGGTGTGGTCTTCTGCTGCTGTAGCCCATCTGCCTCAAAGTTCGACGTACTGTGCTTTCAGAGATGCTCTTCTGCCTACCTTGGTTGTAACAGGTGGCGATTTGAGTCACTGTTGCCTTTCTATCAGCTCGAACCAGTCTGCCCATTCTCCTCTGACCTCTGGCATCAACAAGGCATTTCCGCCCACAGAACTGCCGCTCACTGGATGTTTTTTCTTTTTCGGACCATTCTCTGTAAACCCTAGAGATGGTTGTGTGTGAAAATCCCAGTAGATCAGCAGTTTCTGAAATACTCAGACCAGCCCTTCTGGCACCAACAACCATGCCACGTTCAAAGGCATCAAATCACCTTTCTTCCCCATACTGATGCTCGGTTTGAACGGCAGGAGATTGTCTTGACCATGTCTACATGCCTAAATGCACTGAGTTGCCGCCATGTGATTGGCTGATTAGAAATTAAGTGTTAACGAGCAGTTGGACAGGTGTACCTAATAAAGTGGCCGGTGAGTGTATGTATAGATGACAGTGACAACCCAACCCAGAACAGTTATTACACAATTCCACACAATGAACCAGCAAGCAAACCCGTTGACCCTATAAAATCCAAGATAAAATAAAAGCTCATATTTATAAAAGTTTTTGTTTGCAGTCTGACACTTACCCTTGGCCAAGCTTCTCTGTGATCCGCTCATGGCTGCAGAGTGTCAGTCCCTGGAGATTCCTGTATAACAGGTAGAATAAGTGTATGAGCTCTGTGTATACTGTATGTGTGTCCTGTATATAAGAGCCGCTCGCCCTGCAGTCTATATCTGTGTCTGGAGCAGATCCCTCCCTAGTAGCTAATGATCAGCCAGAAGCAGAGGGAGGTCGGCCCCATCTCTCCTCTGATTATTACATAAGTGACTCTTGTGAATGAATAATAGAAAAAAAAAAATCAGTAAAAAAATGATTATATCTACTTTTCTACTTATATAAGCAGCAACCGCTGACAAAACTTTGCGCACATAAAAGGCAGTGGGGGCATCTATCATGTATTTTGCCACATAGGAAGAAAGATTTTTTGTAACAAATACAATAGGGTCCCTTGCATCTTAAACCTAACCTTAGGCTTAAAGGAAACCTACCACTTGAAGTGGCAGGTTTAAGAAGAAAACACCGAGCACCAGCTCAGGGTGAGCTGGTGCCGGAGCTTATTTTTATTAGTGTTTTAAACCGCTGTATCGCGGTTTAAAACACTTTTTAAACTTTATAGCCGGCGCAGGGAGGTACGCGCTCGGCGCATACCATGCGCGCGCCTCTCCTTCACTTCCTATGTAGCCGTGCGCACTGTCGCGCGCATGGTAAGCACCGGGCGCGTACCTCCCTGCGCCGGCTATAAAGTTTAAAAAGTGTTTTAAACCGCGATACAGCGGTTTAAAACACTAATAAAAATAAGCTCCGGCACCAGCTCAGCCTGAGCTGGTGCTCGGTGTTTTCTTCTTAAACCTGTCATTTCAAGTGGTAGGTTTCCTTTAATGTTACAGTTGTATAGTTTTGTGTGCATAAGGAGTAACACCATTTTTTTAAAAAAATCAGATATTTTTTTTTATTAAATTCCAACTCCATTTTCCAACAGAAAACATCATAACACGAATCGTATATTAAGATTAACAAAAAAAATGTACATTATACAAAAAGCATAAAAGTACAAAATAACATAACATAACCTCCCTCCCCCCCAACCCAGATTGAACAAGACTCGAGTACCGGTAAATGTAATACTGGTTAAAATACTGGTTAAAATCAGATACAATCGTCACAATATGGCAATAAACCCGACGAGAGCCCATCCATTCTATATGCACTCAGAGGGAATGGCAGTAACACCATTAATGGATACTTTGTGACTTTTAGTCAGCATGTTGTAGCAGTGTAAATTGAAACATGAGATTCCATGCAAGTCCATGCATTATTGGTGCTAAATTAAGTCTCTATTTACAAAATTGGTCAAACCAGCCTATGGTATGTAAAATTTCAAAGGATGCAACATGGATTAAGATACATGTTGCATTCTTTAAAGCTGGTTCTCTTTAGAATCTCCTACTATAACGTTGTAACATATTGGGGATCATTTACTAAGGGTTGCAGATAGCACTTTCGTTGGACTTTCTGTCTTTTTCGGGGATTACATGGCTTGGACAGGTATTTAACAGGTGTTTGTGCTGGGATTGTGTTGCATGTGATCGGTTTTTGGCACAGGCGCCGGCTTCCATGCAACACAAATTAGCGGCCATGCTGTCGGGCGATCAGACTGATTTAAACTGAGTGCGGGATTTAACTTTCAAATTGTGTCGCAAGACAATGCACTTACATACACCAGGAAGAAGAAGGTGAACTGTGTCGGACCTGAGCGGGGAGCGACACATGCAGGATACCGGGCGCACGATCTTAGTGAATCGCGGCACAGTGCATTATCATTGGACAATGCACTTTGGGTGAACTTCGTCGGACGGCTAAGTAAATGTGCCCCATTGTATTATTGTATATTTCCTTTTACTTTGGCTCTTATCATCTCCCCTTCCCCGTCTCATCTGCTTTTCACTTTGAAATTGTCTTAACAGCAATACAGAAAGAAGCTTACATCAGTGTGAGATTACACAGAGGTGTAGGCAGAGGGGGAGAAAGGAGTCACGGCAGCTAGGTTTCCATCCACCAGCACAGAGAAGACTTCAAATTATAAATATAGATGCAGTTTCTGGACTCAATTACTCTGGTGAGCCCAGACGATGAGCTAATGCCATCATCACGGCCAGGGACCTCATAAGCATGACTTGTCAACACTCCTGTCCCTCCCCCAACAACAACTATAGTGAGAACAAGCGGCTTTGGGGCAGCAATGTCAAGAGCAACTGCTATTTGAAGGCACAAAAATTCAGTACTCAGAACCTATTGGGAGTCTTCTGTATCATGTATCCTCTTGAGCAAACCTGGAGGCATCAGCTAGTGAAGAGATCTTCTGATGATGACTTAATTGTCTGGTTTCATGACATGAGATTATGGATAAAGCTGTTTCAGTTGATGAAGTAAGGGTTAAACAACCATGTAGTAACCATATCATTTTGTTAATAATGCATTAGAGATATAACACATTGGTGTATAGCCTAGCACATTTATGAATAAAGATTTCAGCAAAAACTTACTTTACAGACATAAATGGAGTTGAAGAATCTGGATTACCGTAAAATTGATATTTTCACAAACTGCAAAAAACACATTGCTTTGCTTAAAATAAGGCACAGTTCACAGTGTGCACTTAAAAATAAAACTTTTTCCGACTCTTTTTTTCTTCTACGAATGTGGGGTGGTCTCACGGATTTGGAAATTGCATTTTTTTTGTGAAGTTGTCTTTATTAATTTTTTGGCGTATTTTGTGTTGCAAGGGCAGCGCGGTGGCTCAGTGGTTGGCACTACAGCCTTGCAGTGCTGGGGACCTGGATTCAAGTCCCATCCAGGTCAACATCTGTAATTAGTTTGTATGTTTTCTTTGTGTTTGCATGGGTTTCTACCAGGTCCTCCAACATTTCAAAACATACTGGTAGGTTGATTAGACTGTGAGACCCATTGGGGACAGAGAATGATTTGGGAAGCTCTGTGCAGCGCTGCGTAATCTGTGTACCCTATATAAATAAAAAGGAAAGGAAAAAATAGGAAGGTCGTATAAATTTCAGTAACAACATCACATTATTGTACTAACGTGCGCTATAATAACAAATTAAGGGAAAAATAAATAAATAACTAAAAGGCAAAACAGAAAGTCCATTGACCAAATGTGCACCAGAAATAATGGGGGGAAATCATTAATAAGTCACAGGCACCAACAATGCAGAGCTGGACAACATTAGTCTAGTGCTGTACAGTACTAGATTCATCATTGTGATGATGACTCGGTAGCAGTGTAAGACTAACAAGTACTAAACTCCATAATTTTTTGGCGCATAGACTAATTTTTATATGGTCAAGCCCGTTTCTCACAAACCACGCCCCTTTGTCAGACGAGACGGTAAAGGGCCAATAAATAATCTAAAAGCCTTCATATATGTGTCAAAAGGCATTTTAGACTTTTTTTGGCACAAATCCGTTGTCTTCTGGCGCATGAGCAATAAGGAATGCCCCCCCCAATAATTCTGGCCCTGTGTATCAATCGTATTTTTCACAGTCCCATAGACTTTTATCGGAGGGCAGAGCCACAAACATGGCTCCAGAAGAAGGGTGCCTGTTCCTTGGGGACCTCCCCCAAACACTGCACCTGTGCATACAGGAAGAAAACCGAAAGCAGGAAACGATTGTCGAGAAGTCTGATAGTGATGCATCTTTTCAACTGACTTCTCAACTCCAGGTTTGAGGACCACTGAATTAGAGGCATCTGTTGCCTGTTTAGTCTGTTGTACTACGGACGCTGCAGCGCAAACTATTTTTTATATAATGTTCTGTAGAGCAGGGGCTCCGAAAGTTAAACCTCTACTTTCCGCACAAAATAATTATCAGTTATATAAACAAAGTAAAAGAAGCAATATTAGATAAAAGAAATCTGAGAAAAAAATCATGTAACAGCAATAAAATTAGCATTACTGCAAAGACATAACTCATATAGACTCACCGGCCACCTGTCCAACTGCTCGTTAACACTAAATTTCTAATCAGCCAATCACATGGCGGCAACTCAGTGCATTTAGGCATGTAGACATGGTCAAGACAATCTCCTGCAGTTCAAACCGAGCATCAGTATGGGGAAGAAAGGTGATTTGATGCCTTTGAACGTGGCATGGTTGTTGGTGCCAGAAGGGCTGGTGTGAGTATTTCAGAAACTGCTGATCTACTGGGATTTTCACGCACAACCATCTCTAGGGTTTACAGAGAATGGTCCGAAAAAGAAAAAACATCCAGTGAGCGGCAGTTCTGTGGGCGGAAATGCCTTGTTGATGCCAGAGGTCAGAGGAGAATGGGCAGACTGGTTCAAGCTGATAGAAAGGCAACAGTGACTCAAATCGCCACCCGTTACAACCAAGGTAGGCAGAAGAGCATCTCTGAACGCACAGTACGTCGAACTTTGAGGCAGATGGGCTACAGCAGCAGAAGACCACACCGGGTGCCAATCCTTTCAGCTAAGAACAGGAAACTGAGGCTACAATTTGCACAAGCTCATCGAAATTGGACAGTAGAAGATTGGAAAAATGTTGCCTGGTCTGATGAGTCTCGATTTCTGCTGCGTCATTCGGATGGTAGGGTCAGAATTTGGCGTCAACAACATGAAAGCATGGATCCATCCTGCCTTGTATCAACGGTTCAGGCTGGTGGTGGTGGTGTCATGGTGTGGGGAATATTTTCTTGGCACTCTTTGGGCCCCTTGGTACCAATTGAGCATCGTTGCAACGCCACAGCCTACCTGAGTATTGTTGCTGACCATGTCCATCCCTTTATGAACACAATGTACCCAACATCTGATGGCTACTTTCAGCAGGATAATGCGCCATGTCATAAAGCTGGAATCATCTCAGACTGGTTTCTTGAACATGACAATGAGGTCACTGGACTCAAATGGCCTCCACAGTCACCAGATCTCAATCCAATAGAGCATCTTTGGGATGTGGTGGAACGGGAGATTCGCATCATGGATGTGCAGCCGACAAATCTGCGGCAACTGTGTGATGCCATCATGTCAATATGGACCAAAATCTCTGAGGAGCTTCCAGCACCTTGTTGAATCTATGCCACGAAGAATTGAGGCAGTTCTGAAGGCAAAAGGGGGTCCAACCCGTTACTAGCATGGTGTACATAATAAAGTGGCCGGTGAGTGTATCTTTGTGCAGGCTCCAGGTGGCAGCACAGCTATGGATCATGTAATGGTGCTAAACTTTTCTACTTCATTTAACTCTCTTAAAGGAAATTAACCACTCAAAAAACACACAAAAAATAGAAATACTCATCTCCGCTCCTCCTCATTTTGATGCAGGCGCTGTCCGTCAATACTTTTCACACTCTGGGATCACCTAGAAAACATACATAATTAGCAGCCAGGAGCACGGGAGAGCATGCTAATAATGCATGTTTATGCTGGGAGCATGGGAGAGCGAGGTGATGTCACATGAGAGGCCAGAATGACCAATTAGCTGCAATGAAACAAAGAGTGAGAAATGTAAAGGGGTCTGAATACTTTCCGTACCCACTGTATAAGGAAGAAATCTAATACAAATTTTTGGACAACATAATCAGATTCCAGTTTATGTGATGAAATAACCTCAATACCCCCAAGATGTACACAAGAGATTGACGAAAATTCATCTAATACCTCTTCTCTTTAGGAAGTTTATCTGGAGAGGGAGGATCAGGTCACTAATCAGAATGTGGATAAACTTACTAACATCTACCCTAATAATGATGTCTTGTTGTTGCTTTTGTATGATAATCCAATGCAAATACGGGAAAGAAGATCTAGAGCAGTGGTGGCGAACCTATGGCACGGGTGCCGTAGCCATTTCTGTGGGCACTCAGACCATCGTTCCAGGACAGAGTTCACCAAATAGGACCAAATCCACCTGAACTCCCAAAAATATTTAAAGATGCAGCTCTCACTTCTGTATTAAAGCGACATTTCATTGGCTGTTTGGAACTGGAAACTCGAGAAGGTCTTGACAGAACTACAATGTCCTCATTCTGGAGCCACCATTCTTCTACAGAGAGACCCTACGAGAAGCTATGAGTCTGAATATGCCCTCCTTCTTTCAACTGTATTGGTGGCCTCAGGGGGCCGATACGATTGAAAGATGAGGAAGAACAGATAGCAATAAGTTGCAGCTTAAAATGACATGTTAGCACTTCACTGTAAATAAGTGGATTTTGGTTGTAGTTTGGGCACTCAATCTCTAGAAGGTTCGCCATAACTGACCTAGAGGAATCCCTAATATAATTGGTACATTATACATTTCCCCTATACAGGATAATGTTGATAATTTGCATGATCTCCCAGAAATACAGGTAATATCTGATCTAGATGATGTCTGTAATATTAAAGATTTTAAGAGGGGAGTGAGATCCAATTTCTGTCCACCTCTGTCAGTCGTCCATCCAACTGATAATTTTACCCAGCATCTTATTGGTGATAAAGCTTAAATTAATCCCAAGGCTATGAATAATCTAACATGTAGTGAAAAAAGGGCCCTAAAATTGCATAAAAAATTAGGGATAAAGCCAGCCAACAAGGGTGGTAATACAGTGGGGATGTCATGGAGCTGTTATGTCACTGAAGCAAATAGACAGTTGGTTGATCATCATACTTATCAAGCAGAACCCAACCAGTATCTACCTCTCACATTTATAAACCCTTTTGAGGCAAAATATAGAAAATTAGGTTGTTACCAGACATGAATGGCTGAACGATTATTCCCTAAGATCCAACATTCCCAGTGTGGTATTTTTATTTACAAAAAATTCATAAAACTCTTGAAAACCTGCTAGGATGTCCAATTCTGGCAGCAATAGGCTCACTTACAGAACATATTTCTGAATATTTATATTCATAGTATCATAGTATATAAGGCTGGAAGGAGACGCAAGTCCATCAAGTCCAACCTTTAAGAATTAAATAAATGTTTTATCCTCATAACCCGTGATATTTTTTCTCTCCAGAAAGTCATCCAGGCCTCTCTTGAACATGTACATAGAGTCGGCCATAACAACCTCCTGCGGCAGAGAGTTCCATAGTCTCACTGCTCTTACAGTAAAGAACCTTTGTCTATGGTGATGGTAAAATCTCCTCTCCTCTAGGCGTAGAGGATGCCCCCTTGTCCTGGTCACAGGCCGAGGTATAAAAAGATCTTTGGAGAGATCCTTGTATTGTCCATTCAGGTATTTGTACATTGTAATGAGGTCTCCCCTCAGTCGTCTTTTTTCTAAACTGAATAATCCCAAATTTTTTAATCTGTCAGTGTATTCTAATCCCCCCATTCCCCTAATAATCCTGGTTGCTCTCCTCTGCACCCGTTCCAGCTCTACTATATCCTTTTTATACACTGGTGCCCAAAACTGTACACAATATTCCATGTGTGGTCTGACCAGGGATTTGTATAAGGGCAAAACTATGTCCTTATCATGAAAATCTATTCCTCTCTTGATACATCCCATTATTTTATTTGCTTTAGCAGCAGCCGCCTGGCTCTGGGCACTAAAATTAAGTTTACCATCCACCAATACGCCCAAGTCCTTTTCAGCTTCAGTTTTACTAAGTAATTGACCGTTTAGAACATAATTATACTTTTTGTTTCCATGGCCCAAATGCATAACTTTACATTTATCTACATTAAACCTCATCAACCATTTCTCTGCCCATCCCTTAAGCTTCCACAAATCCCTCTGTAATGCTAAACTATCGACCTCAGTATTTATTACTTTACACAGCTTAGTATCATCTGCAAATATTGAAACTTGACTGTGTAAACCCACTACAAGGTCATTAATAAAAATATTAAAAAGAAGTGGCCCCAATACTGACCCCCACTGGGAACTCCACTGGTAACATCAACCCAATCTGAGAATGTGCCATTAATGACCACCCTCTGTTTTCTATCACTAAGCCAATTACTTACCCAAATACACAGATTTTCGCCTATTCCCAGCAGTCTCATTTTATATACCAACCTTTTATGTGGCACAGTGTCAAATGCCTTTGAAAAGTCCAAATATACAACATCTACAGCGTCCCCCAGATCCAGTCTTGAACTTACCTCCTCGTAGAAACCAATCAGATTAGTCTGACAGGACCGATCTCTCATAAACCCATGCTGACGCTGGGTTATAAGGTTGTGCACAGTGAGATACTCCAGGATAGCATCTCTAATAAACCCCTCAAATATTTTCCCCACCACAGCAGTTAGACTCACGGGTCTGTAGTTTCCAGGATCGCTATTTGATCCTTTTTTGTATATTGGTACCACATTTGCTATGCGCCATTCCTGTGGAACATAACCAGTCCTCAGTGAATCTTCAAATATGAAAAATAATGGTCTGTCTATCACCGTACATAATTCATGCAGAACCCGGGGGTGTATGCCATCTGGCCCAGGTGATTTATCTATCTTAGTGGTTGCGAGGCGGCGCCGTACCTCTTCCTGGGTTAAACTGTTGACCTTATAAAAAGAATTAACATTATTCCTCATTGTGTCTTCCACCAGGGGATTTTCCTGGGTGAAGACAGTTGAGAAGGCGACATTCAGTAGATTGGCC
This sequence comes from Engystomops pustulosus, assembly GCF_040894005.1. NCBI lineage: Eukaryota > Metazoa > Chordata > Amphibia > Anura > Leptodactylidae > Engystomops > Engystomops pustulosus. Next base: position 62,441,385 of record NC_092421.1, read on the forward strand.
CTTTCCTCATCTCCTTCCACCATGACCCCCATGTTATTTCTAAGGGGACCCACACTCTCTGTTTTTAGTTTATTATCATTTATATACTTGAAAAATAATTTGGGATTATTTTTGCTCTCCCTGGCAATATTTCTCTCAGTCTCTATTTTTGCGGCCTTTATTTGCTTTTTACAGGATTTATTTTTCTCTCTATAATCCTCTAATGCCTCATCGCTACCTTCACGTTTTAGCACCTTAAACGCTTTATCTTTCTCGCTTATTGCTTTCCTTACAAGACTAGTTAGCCACATAGGCTTTTTCTTGTTCCTTTTATGCTTTTTCCCATAAGGTATGTGTTTCTCACAGGACTTTTTCAGAATATATGAGAAAAAGTCCCATTTGGGGGGGGGGGGGGGGGCTTTTGTCTTTGAGAACATTATCCCAGTCTATGCCTTTAAGGTCTTCCCTTAGTTGCAGAAAATTTGCCCTCCTGAAGTTTAGAGTGTTGGTTGCCCCTTCACTAACGCTCTTAGTAAAGCGTAATACAAAATCAATGATATTATGATCACTATTCCCCAGGTTCCCCCCAACCTGTAGTTTTGATATCCTATCAGGTCTGTTGGTAAGGATAAGGTCCAGCAGTGCCCCCCCTCTTGTTGGCTCCAGGACTAGTTGCGACAGGTAATTGTCTTTTGTTGTTGACAAGAACCTGCTGCCTTTGAAGGACCTGCAGGTTTCTGACCCCCAGTCAATATCTGGGTAATTGAAGTCCCCCATGATAAGTACTTCACCATGCTTTGAAGCCGCATCCATTTCACTTATCAGCATTTCCTCTACTGCCTCCAATATATTTGGAACCTTATAACAAACCCCTAGTAATATTTTATTATTCTTTTTCCCTCCTCTTATCTCAACCCATAGGGACTCCACATTTGCGTTACTGATGTCATCTCGCAAGACGGGCTTGAGGCAAGAATTCACATATAAACCCTTCCACCTTTTTTATTTATACGATCCTTTCTAAAAAGACTATAACCATCTATAGTAACAGCCCAGTCATAGCTACTGTCCAGCCATGTCTCGCTGATACCCACTATATCATATTTCCGCTCCAACATCGAGTTCCAGCTCCTCCATTTTGTTTGTGAGGCTTCTGGCATTTGTGTACATACACTTTATATGGTTTTCCCTGTCCGTATTCCTTTTGTCCTTATTCCCCAATCTCATTCCATCCCCCCTTCCTCCCCCATGGACTATGACTCTTCCCAGCTCTCTATGTTCACTGTCTATTTGCCCTGCACAAGTGTAGTTGCCCTCCCCCCAGGTCTCTAGTTTAAACACTCCTCCAACCTTCTAGCCATTTTTTCCCCTAAAACAGCGGCCCCCTCCCCATTGAGGTGCAGCCCATCCCTACTGTAGAGCCTGTAGCCAACAGAAAAGTCAGTCCAGTTCTCCATGAACCCAAAACCCTCCTTCCTACACCAACTGTTGAGCCACTTATTTACCTCCTTGATCTCCCGCTGCCTTTCTGGTGTGGCACGTGGTACAGGCAGTATTTCGGAGAAAATTACCTTTGAGGTCCTTGCCCTGAGCTTATGGCCTAAATCTCTGAAATCATTTTTAAGGACCTTCCACCTACCTGTTACTTTGTCATTAGTGCCAATGTGGACCATGACCGCTGGTTCCTCACCAGCCCCTCCCAGTAATCCGTCAACCCGATCCGCAACATGCCGAACCCGAGCACCTGGCAAACAACACACTTCTTACTGGAGCAGACAGTCCCCTGGTTGCTAGCGGCCACGTCTTTCTGCAGCATTGCTACCCCAGAGCTGATATCCCCCTCATCCGCCAGCCTGGCAAACTTATTGGGGTGCACCAGATCAGGACTAGACTCTCTACAACTCTTCCCTCTACCCCGCCTTCTACATGTTACCCAACTAGCTGCCCCCTCACTCTGCACCTCCATACTTCCTCCCCCCCCACACCCATCTTCCCCAGAGAGTTTGTGCTCCAGGAGCAGCAAACTTCGTTCCATATTATCAATTGCCCGCAGCCTTGAAACTTGCTCATTTAGATCCAGAACCTGGGCTTCCAGGTGAGCAATTTTCACACACCCCACACAGCAGTATTCCCCCTCAAACGGCTGTTCAAGGAAAGCATACATGGCACAGGATGTACACTGTGTAGCAATGTCACTTATGGAGTCCATTGTTCTAATGAGGATTACAATAGAAATATGCACAGAAAGAAGAATTTACAGTCAAAGTAACAAAAAATACAGCAGTTACCTGCTAAAGCCCCTCAAACTTAAAGAGAACCCGTCATGCAAAATAACCCCCCTAAACTAAATATATTTTCATAAACTGCCATTAGAGAGCATTGCCTCCATCCCTTCATTGTGCCTCTACATGCCTGTAAACCTAAGCAATGAGGTCCTAAAGCTGTATGCAAATGACCTGTGAAATGTCCAATGAAGCATTTGCATATTCAAGCTGTCCACTCTATTCAAGAGTGGGAGGCACAGCCACACCCCCAGTGCTTGACTGACAGACTGTATAATGATGTGAGGCTGTATAATGATGTGCTTCCTGGTGCTGGTGGCCACGCCCCCTGCAGCCTGTGTGTGTATAGGAGAGATACCACAGCTCCAGGCTGCCATGTTACAGCAGAACATGTCAGATTCATGTGTAGCTGATGTCTGTGTCTCTCACCTGTATATTAGGAGGATGCAGCATGTCAGCAGATGCAGCACACACACTAGCCATGCTTTACTATACATTACACACAGATATGAGCAGGTGGAGGAGAGGGGAGGGGTAACAGGGGTGACATCACTGCCTCTGACCATGTGACCAGCCTCATTTACATAATAAAGAATAGATGATTTTACAATGAATAATGTATGAAATAACTAGATAAAGGCTGTGATGGGATCCTTGTGAGCTGCTCCAACAGGTAGAGGTGACAGGACTAGTGACAGAGACCTGATGACAGGTGTCCTTTAAGTCCCTTAAACCTAAGTCACACTTAAGACACTGCACACACTTTGAATCAATGCACACTCGCCACCAAGCTCCCACACTCGCTTTTCTGATGCTTCTTTTAAAGGTTATCTGCCACAAAAATCTGCAGAGCTCACTGCAACAAGATCTGGCTGCAAACCCAATTGGCTCCTTCAATCCTTGTTAGATGACAACCCGTCATATCTTAACCCCTTAACCACCTGGCACTCTTTTGTTTTTTAATTTCCATTTTTCACTTCACATATCTGTAACTTTTTTATTTTTACACATAAATAGCACTGTGGTGACTTGTTTTCTGCGCAACAAATGCACTTCATAGCGATGATATTTAATATTCCATGCCGTGTACTGGGAAGCGGGAAAAAAATCCAAATTCAGTGAAAAAGGTGAAAAAACGCATTTGTGCCGTTTTGGCTTTCACTGTTCGCCCCAAATGACATGTCTACTTTATTATTTGGGTCGGTGTGATTACGGGGATAACAAATAACTTTTTCATACTTCGATGAACAGAGCTGTGGGGTGTCATTTTGTGCAACTTTTGATGACGTTTTCAGTGCTACCATTTTTAGGATTGTGCGACCTTTTGATCACTTTTTTTTTTCAAAATGGCAAAAAAAGTGCCATTTCCGACTTTGGGCGCTATTTTCCGTTGCGGGGTTAAACGCAGTGAAAAACCGTTATTATAATTTGATAGATCGAGCTTTTTTAGATGCGGTGATACCTAATGTGTTTATGATTTTTACTATTTATTTATATCAGTTCTAGGGAAAGAGGGGTGATTTGAATTTTTTTTAAATTATTATTATTTTTTTTTTACTATTTTTCAGACCCCTTAGGTACTTTAACCCTGGGTTGTCTGATTGATCCTGCCATATACTACAGTATGGCAATATATGGGGATTTTCCACCTCATTGTACATTGCACATTGTAATGAGTGGGTTAAAATGAGACAGCCTTGGGTCTTCGGAAGATCCTAAGCTGTCATGGCGGCGGATTTATATTGCAAAAGTTTGTTTAAAACGATCCGACCTCTTACCAAATAAGAGGTCGGATCCTCGTATCTTGTGAGCCGCAGTTGGCCATATTCAAGAGGGGGATGGCCGACACCCCCCCTCCATGCCCCTGTCAGCGAGGACCTGTAAGAATAGCCGGCAACAGCACATATATTGTGCAATCGTTGCCGGCTCTCTGCGATGCGGCTACAAAAGGGGCTTATTCACAGTGCCAGCACAATGTTATATATAAGCCCCTTTTCACAGTTTTTGCGCTTGAGGAGACTCAATATTGATGATTATAACTTTCTATGTCAGGCTGAAGAACTAAAATTATGCTTGCTTAATCAATACTACCCAAATGTAGTTATAGAAAAAGTATTAAAGTGACCCATTGAGGACCGTAGACATAGGTTTTAAGAAAATATATATTTGCTTTTTGTTTCACTCATTGTCCACATGAGGGAGCAATTCACAGTGCAATTCAAAAACATTGGAACCTTCTTAGACAGGAACCAAAGCTTTCAGATATAATCCGATTTAGACCTTTAATTTCATTCAGGAAGTGCCCCACTTTGAGGATACTTTACACCTAAACAGACTTCGCTGAGTGAGAGAATAGCTAAAGAGAACCACAAGTGTGCGTAGTGCCCAGTAACAGAGGAGCAATGAACTGGACATTTTTGGACATTAGAATATTTTACCTATACGAAGATAGCACTTCTAACTTTATTTTAATTTATTAGGGTGTCAGTTGTAGCTAATAACTGACATCCCAGTGTAACACCCATGGTCGGAGTGAGCTCCAGTCACGGGTGTTTAACTCGTTTAATGCCGCTGTCAGCGCGACCGCATCATCTCTCCCACATGATTGCCCTACCACGCTGTCTTAGGGGGCCGCTGAACGCTGTCATGGCAGCCCTGGGGTCCGGTCAGGACCTCAGGGCTGTCCTCAGGCAGTGCCTGTAAGATGCCGTCTGTGACGGGATCTTATAGGAACAGTGTGAGCCTATGCATGTGCATAGCCTGACACAGCCAATACCCTGCAATACATCAGTAATGTAGTGTACTATCATGAACAAGCAATAAGATGATTGCTTGTTCATGTTCCATGGTGGAACTAATAAAAAGGTTAAAAAAATGTTCTTAAATAAAAATAAATTAATAAAAATGTCATATAATGCACAAAAAGTTTAAATCATAACACAAACCTCACATATGCAGCATCACCGCGTCCGTAGTGACCCATAGAATTAAAATGATCATTATTGAACCTGATTAATGAACACCATAAAAAAACCGTTAAAAACACACCAAGAATTAGGATCTTTACCGGTTTTTGCAATAAAAAGTGATCATAAAACATATGTACTCCAGAATGTGACAGTTGAAAAGTACAACATGTACCGCAAAAAACAAGCCATGAACCAGCTCTGTAGCCAATAAAGTAAAATGTTGTGCCACTTGGAAGATGACAAATGCAAAAATTATAGATTTTTTTTTCCCCACATTAGGTTTTATTTGGCAAATTTAGTAAAACGTAAGAAAAAATGTCAAATTATGGTATCCCCGTAATTGTACTGACCCATACAATAAAGATAACATGATTATTAGGCTAAATGGTGAACACCAAAAAAAGAGTAAAAAAAAATCCAGTATAGAATTGATGCTTTTCTATTCCTGCCCTAAAAAAGGTTAATACATTTTTAACAATAATGGATACCAACCCCAAAATGGTAACACTGGAAAAAGCATCTCATCCAGCAATAAAATGCCATCACATGGCCCCAATAACACAAAAGCTTAAATTGTATAGCCTACAAAAGGACCCAATGAGGAAACAAAAATCCTGGCAGCTGCACGGTGCTCCATTTTTTTTTAAATAAATGAACTCAAAACTTATCAGCCAAAATTTACCACTAAAATAAAGTACAATATGTGAGGAAAAAAAAGATCACATAATTTCCGATAAGTAACCATATTCAAAAGTTATATCCATATAAAGCGATGCATGTCAGAATACAAAAAATGGGGCTGAGCCTTACGCTACAAAATGGCTACGTCCTTAAGGGGTTAAACTATAGTGTTTTGTTCTACAAAAGAAAAACCGACTTGTTTACCAGAAAAGCAAACAGCCTGACCTTTAGAATGACAGGTGCTACATAGAAAGTTGTTTACTATTTTAGAAACTTTCTGCTATAGAATATTATGGAAACTCAATGTAAGTCTATAGGAGAATGCTTTGTCATTGATTTTGTGCAGAAATGTAACCACTCCTCCCCCGGTAGAAAGTATATAAGGAGAACATTCCCAGTCCATAGTGTCTTGCAGTTATGAAACAGAGCTTGGAGAAAAAGACTGCCAGTCTACCTAAACAACCAGAAGAGGAAGCTGAGATAGAGATACTCTGCCAATAACCATGTGCTCCTACCATTTGATCAGGGTACAAGCATTCTAAGATAGATAGGGACAGCTAGACCAGGCCTTTCCTAAGCAGATAACTCTTCTCATGCCAAGGAGGAGATGGGAGAAGTCAGCCCTTTGCTTGTTTGGCTTTACACATGAACTCTTTAGTAAAGAAGGAAACTGTTCACTTTAGTCCTTGACTCATCGGACTTATTTCCCATTGGGGTGCACCCTGTCTCCCGGAGAGCAAAAAAACGTGGTGGCACATTGATGGTGCCTGGCGGACCCAGCATAGCGTTGGGGCCACTCCTAAACCAGGTACTGCATGGGTTCACTACAATGTCCGTTGGTATAACATGCAAGCTAAAACTCTATGGGGGGGGGGGGTGTTACTCAAGACATAAGAGACTTCATTAGTTGTAGAATCTTTTGTAGCATGCAGAATTTTTTGTCCATATAAACATTTCTACAATGGTAAAATCTTCAGAAGTCGCTTTATTCATTTTAACGAACACTTCAATTCTATATCCTCAGGTATTGGCCGCCCCAGACTAATTGATCATATCAGGACGTGTCTCTCTTTAGTGTTTTCCTCTAATATTTTTTCTCCAACTTTTTCTGCATTTGAGCATTTATTGTATTTATCCCTTGCATTTTATTAATGGAATTTGCTGTTAATTTTATTCACTTATTTGTCTGTAGCTACAGATGTCAGACATAATACCGAGGAGAAGCACTTATATGCGCATGCCCTGTGTCGTAGGAGGCTACAGAAAACACTTTATAGGGTGAAACGGCCCGTCGCTTCAGCCACATGTCCTGCTGTCCTGTATCCATAAAGTTCAACGTTTTTAAGATATTAAAGGGAACCTACCTCCATGAATCTACCTATAAAGGTAGATCGGGTGGTAGGTGGGTGTAAGGGACGTGAGGAGAGCTCTTTTTAGAGCTAATCCTCACGTCCCCGCTAACTTTTGGGAAACTTTATTGACCGAATATGTAAATTTAGTAATGCGGCTACTGGGGCGTGGAGTAGCCGGCACGAGGCTACACAGCACGGCTACTCCACGCCCCGGTAGCCACATTACTCCTCCTACCCTGTTGTGTGCGGTGCGCAGCTCCTCGTAGCTGCGCGCCCTCGTCTGACAAGCCGGCTACTGCGCATGCGCAGTAGCTCCGGCCTCGGAGCTGGGACTGCTCAGCCGGCGCCGCACACAACAGGGTAGGAGGAGTAATGTGGCTACTGGGGCGTGGAGTAGCCGCGCTGTGTAGCCTCTCCTCACGTCCCTTACATCCACCTACCACCCGATCTACCTTTATAGGTAGATTCGTGGTGGTAGGTTCTCTTTAATGCCGCACTTTATCTTCTGCCTACATATACCAATGAGCTGGTTATTCCATATCCTTTAGATAGAGGGTAAAATAAAAACTTTGTACATCCCCTTTAAACCCATAATGCATTATGACGTACATGTATGTCATAATGTTGTTAAGGATGTATGAAGAGAGCTCATGGGCTGAGCCCGCTTCATACACCACTGATGCCCACAGCAAATATTTTGTACCCATTTCTCTGCTATAAAAGTTGGGAGGTAGATAAAACACACAACACACATATAAAATCTATTTTGAACAAAACTTTACTCTTTCACATTTATGAAATTCTACATGAATTTCTACAGAAATGTTGCTGCGGACAAAAATGGCTACTGATGTGTTTTGACAATGGAAGTGTAACAGCTGAGCCCTGTGTACTTTCTGTATGATCTATAAAAGAAATGTAAAGATTGTTTACAATAAAAGCACATTGATGACAATATGGTATGTGCCCTCTTGTGGCTGTTCAGAGAACTGCAATGATAGAAAAATAAAGATGGACACATTCGATTTTTGAAGAGCGTTTTAACATCTATGTTCCTTTGTTGCTGTAGAATTTAGATCTCTAGCTCTAAGAGCAGGTATAGATTTGTGTCTTTTGTACAATAGAATGATAATGAATAACTCATAGGCTGCATAAGCCTGTGGGTGTCTGCAGTGGCCATGCTTTCTCCTTTAAGGTGGTGCTCAGCTACCCTCACCCTTCCCACATGACATCAAGTGGTTTGCTATACTCGCAGATGGCCACTGGGGGCACAAGTCTTGGATATTCCTGAAAGGCAGAGCTAGGCCAGCCTTTTGGACTGCTTCACGTTCAAGCAATCCAGGACCTGCAAGTATGGCGGACCCTGTTTTGATGGCCCTGTTAGAGGAGAGGCCAAGGAGGGAGGGCTGGGGCTGGCTGTCGCCTTACTGATCCCTCTCCTTCCCCATCTGCTCTCTTGGAGGCTGCCCCTGCCGCTTATTTCTGTCCTGTCCTACATAACGTGGCTGTCCACCATGCAGGATAAGCCCTTAAGCCCTTAAGCGCAACTGGGATCAAGCAGGAGAGCAGCGTCGGGGCGTCGGAAAGGTGAGTTTCATGTGTTTTTATTTTTATGTACTGGCGTGGGGGTGGCTGTATACCAGGGGAAGGCTGTATACCAGGGGCTGGTGCTGTATAGCGAGGGCAGGCTGTATACTGGGGCTATGGGCTGTACACTGGGGCTTTGGGCTGTACACTGGGGCTATGGGCTGTATACTGGGGCTATGGGCTGTCATACTGGGGCTATGGGCTGTCATACTGGGGCTATGGGCGGTATACTGGGACTATGGGCTGTATACTGGGGCTATGGGCTGTCTGGCTGTAATACTGGGGCTATGGGCTGTATACTGGGGCAGGGGCTCAGGGGCTGTATACTGGGGCTGTCTGGCTGTATACTGGGGCAGGGGCTGTATACTGGGGCTATGGGCTGTATACTGGGGCACGGGCAGTCTGGCCGTATACTGGGCAGACTAAATATACTAGGAGGGCTGGCTGGCTGTATACTGGGGGGCTGGCTATATATATATACACTACAGTGGGCTGGATGTATACTGGGGGGGGGTTGGCTGACTATATACTGGGGGGTAATAGCTACTAGTAATAGTAGCTATATTCTTGTACATAGGGGGCAGTATTATAGTAGTTATATTCCTGCACATAGGGGGCAGTATTATATTAGTTATATTCTTGTACATAGGGGGCAGCATTATAGTAGTTATATTCCTGTACATAGGGGGCAGTATTATAGTAGTTATATTCTTGTACATAGGGGGCAGTATTATAGTAGTTATATTCTTGTACATAGGGGGCAGTATTATAGTAGTTATATTCTTGTACATAGGGACAGTATTATAGTAGTTATATTCCTGTACATAGGGAGCAGTATTATAGTAGTTATATTCCTGTACATAGGGGGCAGCATTATAGTAGTTATACTGTATTCCTGTACATAGGGGGCAGTATTATAGTAGTTATATTCCTATACATTGGTGGCAGTATTATAGTAGTTATATTCCTGTACATAGGGGCAGTATTATAGTAGTTATATTCTTGTACATAGGTGGCAGTATTATAGTAGGTATATTCTTGTACATAGGGGGCAGTATTATAGTAGTTATATTCCAGTACATAGGGGGCAGTATTATAGTAGTTATATTCTTGTACATAGGGGGCAGTATTATAGTAGTTATATTCTTGTACATAGGGGGCAGTATTATAGCAGTTATATTCCTGGACATAGGGGGAGTATTATAGTAGTTATATTCTTGTACATAGGTGGCAGTATTATAGTAGGTATATTCTTGTACATAGGGGGCAGTATTATAGTAGTTATATTCCTGTACATAGGGGCAGTATTATAGTAGGTATATTCTTGTACATAGGGACAGTATTATAGTAGTTATATTCCTGTACATAGGGAGCAGTATTATAGTAGTTATATTCTTGTACATAGGGAGCAGTATTATAGTAGGTATATTCTTGTACATAGGGGGCAGTATTATAGTAGTTATATTCCTGTACATAGGGGGCAGTATTATAGTAGGTATATTCTTGTACATGGGGGGCAGTATTATAGTAGGTATATTCTTGTACATAGTGGGCAGTATTACAATATATTTTACTTAGGGGCAGTAGTATTATACTAGTTACATTCTTGTTTATTGGAGAAAGTATTGTAGTATGTTTTTAGTGTACATATATGGCAGTATTAAGTTGTGTGCTCTTAAAATAGAAGTGTTATTCCTTTACAAGGAGGCAGTATGAGTGTCATTCTCTGTGATGTACATGTTGATTTAGTTTGCATGAAGTTTAGTAACTACACCCACATCACAGGGCCACTCCTACTTGTTTTGACCCCGCCCACAGAATGGGGCCACTTTTACAATTTTTTCCAGGGCCACTTTAAATTCCCAGTCCGCCCCTGGACAAGACCACAGTCATGCCAGTGCTGCTTGCTGCTCCTTGGTTTCTACAGGTTTCAGGTGGAACTCCGGTCTGTTTCGCCCTCCAATGTTTTTTTCCAATAGGTGTTGTAGCCCCAGTCCCATTCGGCCAGGTCATCTTCCCGCTCCATAAATGCCGGCCGGATGTGCTCTTGTGATAGAGAAAATATATGTTACACACAGACCATCAAGAGTTGCACCTATCCTTGACACTCCTCATTCTCATTGAGCAGTGGTCACAACCGCTACTACAGGAGGCGGTCCCTTAGACGGTAGAATACACCTCCTCCTGTAGGGGTCAGCGAGGGTCCCAACTTTAGTTCCGCCCCCGGTGGTTCCTAGGGCTCTGTAAGCGATGACTTTTAAAGCCGCCACTCCATGATGAATATAGCTAGGGGCGGTTATAGCTAGAATGAAAGCGAATATTTCTATAACTACCCCAGGGACCCAATCTGAGTCATCTGCAAGGATTGCTGAATCAGCTGGTTTGCTTTTTCAGGATTCTAATTTTTGTGGAGTTGCCCCATTGGGCAGACATATTCCTGCCATTCCATGTCCAGTTCGGGTAGATATGTGTTGGTGGATAAATACCATCTGACGCAGGAGGCAAGGGTGCTGTTTGAAGCTTTTACATTTGTTTTTTTTTTGTTCCCTCTACTCCTCATCCGAATAGTTTTGTCTGACAATTAGGAGTCAGCTAGGGATAATGGTAGTTTGGTTTGGGATAAATTGATGAGAAAGGTTGAGCTAGGCAGGATGGCAGTTCCCTTCCTAACCCCTCCACTGTAGAATCTGCAGGTCTCTCCGCTTGGTATAGTCCCTAAAAAGAGAGCCTGGTAAGTTTAGAATAATACATCATCTATCTTACCCACCAGGGGAATCTGTAAATGATGGCATTCCCAGGGAGGAGGTGGCGGTATCATATACAGGCGGTCCCCTACTTGCGAACACCCAACTTACATACGACCCCTAGTTACAAACGGAGCTATGGATATTGGTCATTTATTGTACTTTAGCCCTAGGCTATAATAATCAGCTGTAACAGTTATCAGATGTGTCTGCAATTAAGGTTTAGTGTTAATCCTGGTTCTTATGACAATCCAACATTTTTAAAATTCACAGAGACCAAAAAAATTCTGCCTTGGGTTACAATTATAAAATATACAGTTCCGACTTACATACGAACTCAACTTAAGAACAAACCTACAGAACCTATCTTGTACGTAACCCGGGGACTGCCTGTACATCTTTTGACCAAGCGTTTTTTTTAGTCAACAAGGCCGGTCTTGTGGGCCTTTAGGGCCAAATCGGACAATGAATCCGCTTTCCACCTCCTTCTTGTTCATCTGTAATATTTTCATTTACCAGGCTGCATGATCAATGGTTCTTTTTTTCATAGATTTAAGATTACTGACGGGTTGCTCCATATCCTGCCTATTTTTTGGAAATGTTCAGCAGTTTTCTGGAGCTCTGGAGGATCAAAGGTCATCCATTACCTAGATGGCTTCTAGTTTGTCGCCCCCCGCACTCTCACAGTTGCTTACATTTGTTAAATTGTTACATTGCAGAGTACTTTGGTGTGCCTTTGTTGTCGGAAAAGACTGAGAGTCCTTCCTGTGGTCCGTATCCTGTGGTCCGTGTCCGGTGGTCCGTATCCTGTGGTCCGTGTCCGGTGGTCCATATCCTGTGGTCCTTATCCTGTGGTCCATTCCCGTACGACTGTGCTCCTGCTGTACCATCCAGGGTTCCAGCCCAGTGGTGACCTTCTGCCTTCCTGTGCCTCTGCCGTGCCTTCCAGGGTTCCAGCCCAGCGGTGTCTTCATATACCAGCATTTCCAGTGCTCCTCTGCGTTCCTTCTGTCATCTCAAGTTGTGACTGTTTTCTGCATCCATTGCCTTGCCGCCACCGTGGGTCCCATACCAACCCCCACGATGGTCCAGTGGGTCCACAGACTCTGCCCTCAGAGACTCTCCTTGCTTGTCCCCCCTCAAACGTGACACATATAAAGTTAACATCTGTTCTCGAAGACGATCTTAGGATTTGGAAAGCTGTGTTTCTGCTTTCCTTGTACCAGAATACTATCAGTAATATACTGACGCAGCTGGGTCTTTGGGTTACAGTGTGATATTGGTCTACTTTAGGTTGGCCAGTATTGTGAGTTCAATTGGGGTTGACAAAAATTCTGACCCTTTTTTTGTTCAATTATAGAGGCAGTTGAGTTGTGGAGGCAGGAGAAGAGTAACAAGAGAATGCGGTTTTGGTCGGACAATGCGATACAGCCTCACATTCAGCTCGTTACAGGTACTGGTGCGTCACCTAGTTCTCTGTTATTTGCAGAGTGGATGCTTTATTTTATTTTCAGCTCCAGCGTGTCAAGGATTTTCACCCCTTGGTGGACCCGGAGGTGTACCCCTGCCCCGCTCCCCGTGAGACCTGGTGATGTCACCTGACCTAGTTATTGCAGTCTTTGATGATAGCTATCACATGAAACAATCATGGTGAGGTGTAGGGGGAATGGATTTCCATGCTGTCTTTGGATTGAAGGGATCAGGCATCAACAACCCGAGATGCTACACTAATTTATGGAGGCCACATGTGTTGTAAGGGTTTGTCATTGGCTGCGGCCAGAAGGCATTTAGCTGGAGTTTCCCGTGTTCTTAAATTGTGGGGTTTGTACAATTTTACCAAAGATTTACTATCCTTTTGCTATCAAAATCATGGAGGATGCCCAGATGACCAGCGTCCAATTTCATTTCTGCTGCAATGTTTCTTTTTAGCTGTAACTGATGTGCATCCACTTTCAAGGCTTTTACTGGAATGTAGTTTTGCTAATGCTTTCTTTAGAGCCCTGCAGGTCAGTGAATTGGTTCCTGCTTCCAGTCTTAGGCTATATTCACACTGCTGTTGCCCGCCTGTACCGTACCGTAGTGGGCAACGGCAGTGCACGGGGAGAGGAGGAGGAGGTGAGCGCAGCTCACCCCCGCCCCTCTCCATAGGAAGTTATGGCGCACGTCGCCGTACTACGGGTAAAGATAGGGCAGGCCCTATCTTTTTCCCGGGTATGGAGCGGTACAGTGCCGCACGTGTGCTGCACCGTACCGCTCCCGTAGGGCGCCGTGCACCCATTGCCGTCTATGGAGGACGTATGTCGGCCGTATATACGTCCTCAATACGGTAGTGTGAATGTAGCCTTAGACCTGCAGATGTGTAACCATATCACTCACTACCATATCCTAAGCTAAGACTGGTATTTATGCTGCAGGTGTTTGGTTATCGTTAGTGAAAATGGAAGTGTCATACTGCCCAGTAGTGCATTTATAGCTCAACTCAACAAGGCTCCGGCCTTTTTTGGCCACCAAGATGAGACACCTCTAACCAGGTTCCAATTCAACAAAAGGGCATCTACCTCCAGGATGAAGGATAGTATGCAAATGAGAATGAGGGGCTCCAGGCTTTGTTAACACATATGGAGCATGGAGCCCCTCAGGCTTATTTGCATACATTCCTTCGTCCTGGTGGTAGATTCCCTTTAATTGTTTAAGAGGGCTATTGCCATGGTGGAGGTGCCCCCGGCTACGTCGGGAACATTCTGGATAGGCACGGTCATGCATATAAGAAGGTGGAAATTAGAGTACCTTGATTGTTATGTTTGTCCTAATCTGTCATAATACTTTTTCATCTATGTTCGTCATGGCCTAAAATTTGGGTGGTTTAAATCTGGGTTTTTTACAACGCAGGGGTCAAAACCCAGAGGTCTCCAAATTTTACTGGAGTTCGTGGCGGTCAGTTAACAGGGCCTACAATTTTGGTGCTGCATGCTGCAAGCGATGACTTGTGTTTTACCCATTTGGCAGAGTTTATTTCAGTTATAAACTCGGACGTTGATCGTTTTTCTGCCTTTTTCTCACATCTAGTGGTGGTCTTTAATAGTGCAAAGGGTCATCTAGAATCGCGCTCACAACCCTGACTCAATCAAAAGGTCGTGCTGCATGCTTAAAATGTGTGGCCAGATATGTCAGGTTGAAATGTGGCATTGTCATTCCCCATAGACAATTGGAAGGTGATAACACGGGCCCTCTGCTAAGGGATGGTGTCTATTTAAATGATATTGGGCTCAACATCATCCTTTCTGGCCTGTAGGATGCCATCTAGAGGGCCATATTCCTTTTGTATGAGGGTCAATGTTCAGTGTAGAGTTACACTGATCTCCTAAAGACCTATGGCGGAATCTTGCCCCTCTCACTATTGGTGTCAAGCACCTGGTGGAACAACTAGGACATACCCCCCCCCCCCCAGAGGTGGGGTCTTGACATTCAAGGTGACATCTCATAAGGGTCATGGTTCCCTATTTGCTTCCTTATGTGTTTTCTAAATAAAGCTCAGCCAACCCCTACATTTATTTACCCCACACAGGTCTGGTGTCTTCTTTATACCTGAGTGAAGGTGGCCCCCCCACCTTGTTCAAATCAAACAAAATTGGTGTCAAACATTTGTGCTACGTTTGTGCTGGTTTGTGCAGCAGAAATTTTCGTTTGTGCCGCTATCGTTTTTAAGATTTTAATGAAAGTTTCCAGAGGTCATCAGAGGTCAACCAGCCCCCCCACGTTGCCCAAATCAAACAAAACTGGGACTGAACAATTCTGCTACGTTTGTGCTGGTTTGTGCTGCTTTTGTTTTGAATATATGAACAAAAAATGAAAGTTCAAAAGTTCAAGCAGCCCCCCCACATTAACCGAATTAAACAAAACTGGTGTCAAACGTTAGTGCTACGTTTGTGCTGGTTTGTGCAGCAAAAATTTTTCGTTTGTGCCGCTATCATTTTTAATATATTCATACTTTTTTGCAGAGGTCATCAGAGTTCATTTCTTCCAAAGTACAATGTGTTTGCTAGCTCCCCCTGGTGATCAAACCAGGGAAGTGTCACTAGGTTTGTTTTTTACCAGTTCATCCTAAACACCTCAAACACCTGAACATACCTTAAAAATTATAGCAGCACAAACAAAATTTTTTGCTGCACAAACCAGCACAAGCGTAGCACTAACATTTGACACCAGTTTTGTTTGATTCGGTTAATGTGGGGGGGCTGCTTGAACTTTTGAACTTAAATTTTTTGTTCATATATTCAAAACAAAAGCAGCACAAACAAAAATTTCTGCTGCACAAACCAGCACAAACGTAGCACAAACGTTTGACACCAATTTTGTTTGATTTGAACAAGGTGGGGGGGCCAACTTCACTCAGGTCTTCTTTATTCGGTGTTGGGTGAGGACAAATGGCTATGGTTATTCACATTAATACTGTCTAAAAAAAAGTTGCAAAAGTGCACAAAATGTTGCATAAACGGGAGAAAAAGCCAAGCCTAAACAGAGGTACATGTGCCCCCAAGGCTTGTTTTGAAGAATCTACCTTTTTAGTCCCAGAATTATCATCTTAATATTTCTTTAGTGATCAGAGCTCTGATTTTTTTTTAAATTTTTAGTTGAATTGAAATTTCTTTCATACCAGGTGAAAACTCCCTGGGTGCCCTTTCTTTCCATGCACCCAGTGTGCATTTATTTTTGCCACTTTATGTGTCTCTCTTACTATGAGGTTCTCAGCTGGGCTCCCTTTTAGGGTAGTGTGAGTACTGTTGGGTTGCAGTTAGAGAAGAGAAACCTTCTCTTATTGGTTTGTTCTATGCTCATGTATGCCCATCTTGCCCAGTATTGCAGCAAAATTATAATATTTTGAATTTTTTTTTTTCGAACTCTGAAGTTTTACCCTGTTTTTACTCATGTCGGGATTCACTGATTAAGAGGCATGCAAATAAATTATTAAAACACAACGGGGCTTATTTACTAATGTCTGCATATCCGTCGGGTTTTCCGACTTTTCGGGGATCGCGCAGCTGTGACAGGTATTTAGTATGCGATTGTGTTGCACGCGATCGGATTTAGTTGCAATCGCTTCGGCTTTCATGCGACACAAATCGGGGGCGATTCAACGGATTCTGACAAACCGCGGGATTTAAATTGTGTCGCAAGTCATGCACTTACATGCACCAGGAAGAAGAAGATGAACTCCGGCGGACCTGAGCAGGGAAGCGACAGCAAATTGGGCACACGATCTTAGTGAATCGCAGCGATGATTGTTGGACAATGCACTTTCGGGAACTCCTCCGGAACAGGTAAGTAAATGTGCCCCAATGACTTTAAAAGATCAATTAAAGATTTCACAGGATGTAGCGAGTGGTGTTGGGCAGGAGAGCTCCGTTCCAGCGCACTCCGATCCCTATTTTGGCTAGAGGTGGTGTAAAGGGGGAAACAATCACAATGCCCAGCGATTCCCAATCATGATTTCCGGGCTTCTACAACAGAAAACTAGTGACAAGCCCTGATAGAACTCCCCCGTAGAGTTAGTATAGACCATACCCTGTGATACACTGTAACTCCTCCCATAGCCTCCGATAGGGGTTAGTCTTACTCCCAGAGTGTATGTTAAAATTGTCTAACAATCTCTCTCTCTTTCAATACAGGTGACACGCCAGGCTCATGAGGAGTCCTAGCACCTATCCTCACTAACATTTTTATGAGTTTTAAATATGGTTTCATGACGAAAGACAAAAAAGATCCAGAGCACTGATGGTGGACTACGGAGATGCAGCATAGCAAGCCGCAGCAAGGTCATCGGCTGCCTACAGAGGTGACCAACAAAATAATAAATTCACTTGCAAGCTCCAAACACATTTTTTAATGCAAACCTAAAGAAAAAAATAAAATACAAGCACAATAATATATTTGGGCCAGTGAGTTTGTGATGGTACTTGTGCAGTTCACCTTGGGGAAAAATTATTTCCTTATTATTGGTCCCTTCTTTCACCAGCTGAGGGGACCGCCAAGGGGAATTCGGCAACCCCAACTTATGCTCATTTTTTTCTTGGCTGCTGGGAGGAACAGATTGTTGTCATGAAGAGATAGAAAAGTGAGCACAATGGTTTGGTTATGGCTGCGATATATCGATGATGTACTTTCACAGATTCGTGGAGGTCCTAAATGTTGATGATATAGGCTTGAAATTTATTACAGAAATTGATGAACAATTAATTTTTTGGACTTGTGTATTGACATTGAACAAAGTGGTGGCATAAAGACTACGGACTTCACTAAATCTATGGCCACCAATGGCCTCCTCTGTTGACATAGTCTCCATCCGAAGTCCCGAAGGCGCGGCATCCTGAAGAGAAGAGGTCCTTAAGTAGGGGATATCCCTCAGGCATTTTGAAACCCACTAGAGAACACACTCTAGCTCGGAATAGGACCGACCTACTGTCCTAAGGCTACGTCAAAGTAAATAGACAATGGGGCTCATTTACAAAGGGCTCCGCGGCAGCACTTTCGACCTGGTGGGCATTGTGCGCACGCCCTTAGTGAATCGCCGGAAGACCCTAATCCCCGTCGGAGAACGAGCCACTGGATCACGACAGGACCGGGTAAGTAAATCTCCCCCATTATGTCTAATTTGCACATTTAATGACACATTTTGGACAGTTTTGGGCATACTGCAACATGATTTGGATCTAAAAGAGAAAATAACAGAGAAACCCTCCATTACATTCAGGGAGGGCAAAAACCTTGGTGATTGCCTCATTCGTAGCCACTTTGGTGCCCTCCGACTCAATAGATAAATGGCTGGGACCGAGTAACATCATGGCTACTTTCTGATGTGGTTTTCCATTTATTCAGAGTAGTAAAACCTTCTCTAGCACTGGCCACATATATACTAACTGTGAAGGTACCTCCAGCAATCAGACAATACAGGAACCATATGTTTTGGACAATATGGGGGATATAAATGTCTCAGTGGTGATCCCAAAGCCATACTTAGCTTTCAAGTCATTGAAGAAGTCAGACCACCAGTGAGAGGAAGGACTAAATGGGGTTCATTTACTTACTGCACTTTCATTGGGCTTTGCACTTTTTCCGGTGATTGCACGGCTTGGACAGGTATTTAACAGGTAGCTGCGCAGGGATTATGTCGCAGCTGTGCTGGCTTCCATACAGCACAAATTTAGGGGTGTGCCATGAGAAGATCCAACTGATTTGGACTGAGCACGGGATTTAACTTTCAAATTATGTCGCAAGCCCAAGCACTTACATGAACCACTGAAAAGAAGGTGAACTCCGTCGGACCTGAGCGGGGAAGTGACACATGCAGGATCTTTGGTGCACGATCTTAGTGATTCGCGGCAACTCATCGCAGTGAACTCCCTCAGGTAGGTGAATGTGCCCCAATGGATCTTTAGGATGGAAAGTGTTGAACCTAAAGGTAATGACGCTATATCCTTTATACCCTTCATTGAAACCATTAAAAATCTTTTTAAAATTCTTTTATCTGATTCCAGATTTTAACAGAATGCCTCACATTGCGAGTGAGAAAACAACACAACAGACTGAGGGCTGGAAGCCGTAAAGTAGATACTTTTAAGCTAAAAGATAGAGAATGAAGATCCACATACAGTACAAGCAATGTGTACTATATAGCAAGATATATACATTTTTGCCTGGAGTTATAATTATAAAATATACAGTTCCGACTTCCATACATATTCAACTTAAGAACAAACCTAAAGAACCTATGTTTTTCAGAACCCGGGGACTATAACTGATTCGGAAGTGGGTCAGCCATAGTCTGGGAAGGTGTATCCTTGGTTCTCTGACCGCTGTTTGGCACCGAGACTAAATGTAAAGAATCTACCACTGAGCGGCTGATGTGTGTGTGTGTCTGTGAAAGTTACTCCTCCTCTAGAGAAAGTTCTTCTCTCAAAAGTTCAAAACCCTAACGGAGCTAATGAGACAGATTAATGACAACAAGTGACCCGGTCCCCCGTCAGTGGTCAGCCTCATGCACGCACATTCCACTAGCTACAAGTACAAGTTCACACACGGCACCAGACTTTCGCTGCCCAGCATGATGTTCACCCTCAGGGGATGGAGCGATGCACAACACCGAACGTTACCATTCCTGAAGGTTATCTTTCATCTCAGCTCCTTACAATAGTATTTGTGTTTAACCTTGGCCCGGGGCATCGAATACTGAGCTAGGTGCTGATAGAAATGTGTGATATCCTAACATTACACTGCGGATGGAGGAAATTATATACAAAACATAGCCAGTTTCTTACATCTACAACATCATATCCTAATGCCATAAGCTTAGCTTCCACAGCATTATACAGAGATCCCCATCACGCTGCGTGGCGACTTCTACTTGAACTCCCAAATGACCGCAATACGATTTTATATATCAGTATACTCTGGAATAAGCCTAAATCAGGTGTCCCATGCCAGGTCTGGAGAGAATGGCAATTGCATTGGTCACATTAAGTTTAGTAATGCTGGGATCACTAAGGCCAGTGATTTGATCAGCTTTCACATGCACAAGGTAACACTTGCTCCTGCCTAGGGGCAGTCACACGGCCATGGCCGGTCATGTACAGTTTCACGGACCAACCACAGTGCCGGGGCAGAGCTTTATGTATCAAAGTGATACAAGGAGTCCCTTCTTCCTTGCTGTAATCCAGATCACTGCCAACTGTCAGGGAAGAAGGGACTCCTTGTATCACATATCACCATGATACACTTTGGTTAGTCGATGAAACAAGACAGCACGGTCCGTGATTTGCAGACTGACCACAGCAATGTGTTTTAGCCTTAACCCCACTGATCTATAAACTGACCGTCCAAAATTGTCCTCTCTAAACATCTCTGACCTAATCAGCCAATACCACTAGGTACAAGTATCACATATTAGTCTATGTGACGGGAAAAAGCACAAACCTTCCCATCACATCGGACAGCACCTGCAGGGGAAAGTATCGTATGTTGTCCTCCATATAGATGGGAATGACTTATTTACATGTATTTAAAAAAAATGTTTTTTTTTTTTAAAAAAACAGATAATTGCAAAAATGTAAAATATGACTATATTAAGCTTTTAAATATGTGATTCCACATTGAAAGTATTTGCCTTAAGTCAGAATGCAAGGCTCTGGTTTAAACTTGATATTTTTTCTTAAAGGTCTACAGTAAAGTATTTGCTCCGGGGCTGATTTTTTATGATTAATATGTTTCAGAATTCCCACTGCTTTTTGTCCATTCTCGACACAGACCCTTAACATTCAGAGAAAAAGACAGAGTGGGGCGCATTTACTGAGGGCCGTGTGCCAGTTTTCTGTCGGACTTTGCATGTTCTTCTCAGTGCAAACTGCTTGCACAGGTAAGAAGGGTCCGCGCCACAATTCTTAGTAAATGTGGGCCAGGATATTGTTACTTGCTCCATCCTTCACCACAGTAAGAGCAACACATATACCCTGCACATGGAACATGTCTGAAGTTGGAATCACCACCAAATAACTTACAACACAATAAGACATAAAGATTCAATTAGATTTAGTAACAGAAATTATTTATTTGACATCAGATGTAAGTATTGGGTCTATGGTTTAAAATGTTCTCTCTAGTAAGTTGTAGTAATTTTAAAGGGAACCTGTCATCAAATTTTACCCTATGAAACTAGCAGCCCTCTCACACATTCAGCCCTCTCATCTTTTATGTGAAGTCTCATCTGTTTACCAATAAAAAAAAATAACTCCTCCAAAGTCACATGAGAATAAGCAAAGAGTCGTATTTTCCTGGAGGAAAAGGCTGCAGGGGGTTGTCAGGGTTGTCACAAATCACTCCAATCTTTGGTTCTATAGCAGCTAAAATTATGTTTTATTAACCATAAGAATCTCAGTTTCAGATGGCAACAGAGTCACCTTAAAGGAGTTTTCGAAATTGTTGGCCTCTCCTATGGTGGTCTCAGAGCCCACTCCTAAACTCCAGAGGATAAGCCAGCATTGGTCACTGACACAATAGAATAGACAATTCATGTTTGATCAGTGGGTACCCCTGGAAATTGCTACATTTTGGGAGGATTTCTATTGGGTAGTGGCCTGGAGTTCACACTATGAAAAGGATGTACAGCTATGCATTGTATAAAGCCATGTGTCCTTCTATACCAGACAGGTTTCAAGAAAGATTTCAGTCTCTGGTTTAATAAATTTCCTGAAAAAAGCATCGCTCCAGAATACTGCAACAGTAAGGACAGGAAGAACAGTGGCGGGAGGATGCGGGGGAAGAGATTGACCCATAAATTGGAAAAATGGTATATGGGAAAGTTACTAATATTAAAGGGGTTTTCCCACAAACAAAAGTTAGGCGCACAGGATAACGAGGGGACCTTCGTTCTGCTTCATTAATCTATGTGGAGCTGATGGAAATTGCTGAGCGCACTCACTGATCTCCATCAGCTCCATAGAGATTAATGGAGCAGAACGGTAATGTGCAGCCGTCTGCTCTATTAGTCTGACGGAGCAACAAGGGGTCCGACAGACCCCCCCCGTTGTGCGATCTGTGGGGGTCTCAGCACTGAGACCCACATTGATCAGCAAGTTAAGCCTTATCCCGTGGATAGGGCCTAACTTTCGTTCGTGGGAAACCCCTTTAAGTCCGGACATTTTTCTCTACTTTCCATCTGGTGTCTGCTTCCACATTTAGGACTCATTCAGATGACCGTTATGGGAGCCGTGAACTGGTCATATCATTGGCCCTCATAGACTTTTATGGTTCCCGGTGTGGTGAGCACACATTGTGACCACACCATCACAGAGTCATTGGTCATGCCACAAAATATAGGACTTGTCATATATTTTGGCAGATTTGAGGTGCGGACGATCGTCTGCCTATGGAGGAAGGAGAGGTGAAGAGCATGCACCCGTCCTACCTCCTCCTCCTGTGCTTACCCGGGATCCAGTCCAGGCAAGCACCTGGCCATCTAAATGTACCCTTAGATGGAAGCTCTATTAATGGATTAATAGATCGTAATGGATTATGACATGGATTATGTAATGGATTATGACAATAGATAGTAATGGATTATGCCATCAGACAGGTCACAAAAATAACACCGCGTTGAGTTTGGGTGAGCACATATTCTAATGTGTAACTTTATACTGCACAGCAGTCCATGAAAATCAATTTATGCATTGGAGAATATCAACACATTCCCCCAGTTCTCTGTATTGTGACATTATGAATCAAAGTCCTCCTCAGCTTTATTGTAGCGCAGTAATTTCTCATCCAGGCCGCAGCTTTCTATCAGTTGTGTTAAACTGATCTTCTTGTTCTCCGCAGACAAGGCTCTCTGGATCTCGTACAGTATAAGCTGGCTGCTCTCCCTCCACTTGTCTATGAGAGACTGGAGCTCTGTCAGATTGTTCTAAATGGGAGTCAAAATGTAACAATAAATAAAACATCATATACCTAAAAAAACAGAATTTTTTATTTCTTTGTAGAAGGTCAGAAGGTAAAAACTAAGCATAGTGTACTTGTATTTTTCTTCTTCTCTGCTTTCAGCAATTTTAGCCAAAAAGTGACAGAGAGCAAGGATATCATTGTGAACCCTGCTCAGTGTCTGCAGGACTCAGGAGGGTAATGAACTCCACACGCTCCGTCATCTGTAGCAATGAATTGACAGTGAGATCGACTGTGACAATGCAATTTTCAGGACCACAATCTCCTCACATATAGAACCGTTTTACAATCCCCACTTTTTTGTGCATACGTGTTATATATATATATATGCATTTTTAAATGAATGTGTTGCAGGGAGTTTTTTACTGTGCAATGTGCAAAATGTAGATGTAGCAAAAACGTGACAATTGCTAGCACAAATCCTGCCATGGTTCACAAAAAAAAAAAATTCACACCAAACTAGCTAGAACTAGCAACTCTGCAAAAACGGAATATAGAAGTTTCAATAGCAACAGGACAATGATCACAATCATCCAGTCACAGTCAGTATAGAAGTATTTTCATTAAGAGGAACAAAGGGAGACATTTATTGTTTTTAGCGCTAGGTGTCGTTTTTTTGGCGCCCGATTTTAGCAGCGTTTCCGCTGTGATGTTATATTGTGGTGTACGACCTTAATGTATTTGGCGCACCGCGAGATGAACTAATGAGCTTCAGAAATTACAAACCACATACATGAAGGGGTTTAGAAGTTTTAATTCTTGCTTTTTGTTGGTCTAATTATGCAACAAAATTGCACCAAAGAAATGTGACAGGGAAGTAGAATTTCATGAATAGAGTCCAAATTTAAGAGCTGCGCCAAACTGAGCAACAGTTGTGTCTGTCAGAAAAGAAGCTAAATTGTGGCACTGACATATAATAAATATGGCGCGCAAACAAAAAAAAAAATGGCCACCAAATATCTGGCACAAAGCCAATAATAAATAATCCCTAAACGGTTCTCCCTCGCAGAGCCCTAATCTCATCATCCAGTCTGTTTGGATTGATGTTTGGAACAAACTCCTTCAGAGTTTCTGCTAAACTGTCTACCAGGCTACATAGAAGAATGTATGCCATATTAAAGGTAAAGGTAAAGTAAACGTATGTGCTAAGATCTGTACAGCAACTGAACCCTCCTACATTTGCCCTTAAATATTGCTTGTGTGACCCCTCTGAGGTAAAAGCAAGTCATTTCATACCATTTCCCCCAATTGATGTTATCATATTTACCTTAGACCTGTACAATTTAACCATTTTTAATCTTCGGAGATGTTCTTCCTTCTCCTGTATTTGCTTCAGCAACTTCTTTTTCTCCTGCAGCATTACTTGGTGGTTGTTCCTAGAAGACGGTAAAGCTTCCGCTTTGTCTTCTGTGGGTGCAGGAATGAGGAGAACACTTGCAGACCCAGTCTCCTCAGAGTTATTCTGGAAGTCTTTAGAAAGGGAGGAATTACTGGAGCACGGTGCGGTAAAGTCACTCTCGTCGCCATCCACTTTCAGACGTTTTGCCACTGTACACGTTGAACTGAAAGATCTACGGCACTTCTTTAGACGCTCTCGGAGAGTCGCACTCATGTGCTACAAAGACAGAGATTCAATATTATTTTCAATAATTATATCATTAGGGTCTGGAGATGCCGGAGCTTCTACAGCTAGAAAATAGAACAACCAAATTTCCATTGCCTTCCATAGAGTATCAAAAGGCTAAAGTTTTCCTCTTGATTTTCACAGCTACTTGCACTTCCAGAAATGAAGCAAAGTGGATTCAAACCAGCCAAACGCATGGTTATTCAAAAACACACCATGTGACTGCACCCTGAAAATCTTTCAGAGTGCCCTACTTTATGGGACGCAGGTGCATACCCTTGATCTGTCCCCATTCAGCTCTTTGGGACGTCCATGACAGCTTACAAGACAGATCTGTACCAGATGTCCCATAGAAGTGAATGGAGTGCATGTGAACCAACGCTCCAATTTGTATGGAGAACCATCAACCCCCTATACATTTTAATTATTGAGATCCCAGGAGTCGGGCCCCCAGCTATGAGACAATCGTCACCTATGTTATTCAAGGGTAAGTAAAGCAATAATCAGCACCACATAATCACATATTCATGGTGTGTGCATTCTGTCTATGAAAGTCCAAGAGGTAGCCCTCCCATCTTTTCATGGTATATTTATGGTATATACCATCTTACATTAATCACTGAGGGTCCGATTTATGGGAATCCTCCAATATAAGGCATAAGAAGAAGTGTTGCTCATTTTTATTCACTTGCACAACAAATCTGCTTTTTATGAAGGAAATTGCTGCATTTGCCTGTGAATGGGGCCAACAACAATGTTGGCTAGTGGTGTCAACATAAAATTAGGAATTTATTTTTCCTTCACCCCTGAGGTAGTTGCAAGGTAAGTGGGTAGCATATTTTGGAGATTATGCTTTATAAGAATTATGTTGTAACCTACGGCAGGTGCGGTGGCTACGTCTGTGTCCTTACAAATTGGTATTAAATATGTCTTTCTCAGAAAATATTTTTACGTTACATTCTGCCTAAGGGGTCCTGTGACACAGATACCCGAGGCCCCCGAAAAAGAGAAAACAAGGTGATCTTTTCGGTACAGAATCACATGGTATTTGTGACTCATCAGGGAAATTGTTAGGCAAATCAAATATAGACTTGTATCTAGATGCGCTGAAGGGACACAGATAACTATATGTTTAGTCAGTGTTATCTCTCTCAACATGGGGAAATCGTTTCTGCCCCCCATCCTTCCCTGAGGGATTAAAAACAGGATTTTTTTTTTCCTGTTAACATGTTTTATGGTCAATAAACACAAAAATGTGTTTATGATAAAATGAAGAGATTGTATTTGGGACAGATGCTACATATCAGGCATAACATAAGATTCCCAATCCCCACACCCCCACTCAAACTCCCTGCTCCCTTTTACATCCCCCCAGATGTACCCACTAACTGTAACCGCTGTTATCAGCCATCAGGGCACAGCACTCCCATCCTCAGCTAGAGCTAGTTAGGTTAACATCAACAAGTCAGCTGTATGTGATGTAAGATGGATGTTAACCTGCAATGTACAGTACCAGAATGTGTGTACTGTAACAATATGCATGGACACTATGCACAAAAGGATTTCCCCTCTGGGTATCAATAAAGTTGTATTGTATCGTATTGTAGATGATGATGATACAGTGCACCCAGAATAAAATAACATTGAAGAAGGCAATAAAGGGGTCACTGCAAGAAAACGTGTGCATAGAAAACAACTCTTCTGTCCTGTGGGAACCATCATGCAGAAGATAAGAAGACCTTATCCTTCCTCCTGACCTCTAGGTATGGTAAACCATATTTCGGGTTTAAAATAGGCCCGATCAATATTAATGTAGAAAAGGGTCAGAATTGCAACATAAGGTGCATGCTACCGAACATTTAGGCCCTTTTCACACACACAAATATGGCGGCCGTATGCTGGACATACGAATGGCAGCTAGCATAAGCCACCATAGAAATGCAATGTACATGGTACGGTGAGCATACACATGTCACCAGTAGTTAGATGGATTCTCTATGCAGTGAGGGGATGCTAAGATTTAAAGATTTCTAACACTTTCTGACCCTTTGAGGGTAGGTGGACAATGGTATTAACGAATCAAGAATATAAGATGCCATTAATGTACCCAGAATTATAATGGACAAACTAGAACATCTGAATCTCTTACTTGCTTAGCCGTTATGTTGTTCTGAGGATCCGGGGAGCCAACATACAACGGTGATGGAGAAGATGTTGGAGGATCGTCCATCTCTGCCTAATAGAAGTCTTCCTGTTATAATAGAGTCAGAGGTGCAATCACTCAGGTGTTTCCCTGTAAATAAGAAATAGTCCTATATTATTTTTGCTTTAACCGTTTAACCCCTTAACGACTTGGCCTTTTTTAGTTTTTTCACTTCCATTTTTCACACCCTACCTTCAAAAATCTATAACTTTTTTATTTTTCCACATAAAGAGCTCTGTTATGGCTTATTTTCTGCGTAACAAATTGCACTTCGTAGTGACGGTATTTAATATTCCATGGCGCGTACTGGGAAGCGGGCAAAAAATTCCAAATGCAATGAAAATGGTGAAAAAACGCATTTGCGCCATTTTCTTGTGGGCTTGGATTTTACAGCTTTCACTCTGCGTCCCAAATGACAGGTCTACTTTATTCTTTGGGTTGCTACGATCACAGGGATACCACATTTGTACAGGTTTTATAATGTTTTCATACATTTACAAAAATTAAAACCTCCTGTACAAAAATAATTTTTTTGATTTTGCCAACTTCTGGCGCTAATAACTTTTTTATACTTTGGTGTACGGAGCTATGGGTGGTGTCATTTTTTGCGAAATTTGATAATATGTTCAATGATATCATTGTTAGGACTGTACGACCTTTTGATCACTTTTTATATATTTTTTTAGATTTTTCAAAATGGCAAAAAAGTGCCATTTTCGACTTTGGACGCTATTTTCGGACGCGTCAATACCTGATGTGTTTATGATTTTTACTGTTTATTTATATTTATGTCAGTTCTAGGGAAAGGGGGTTTTTTTTATTATAATTTTTTTTTTAACTTTTTTTTATTTTTATTTATACTATTTTTCAGACTCCCTAGGGTACTTTAACCCTAGGTTGTCTGATCGATCCTATCATATACTGCCATACTACTGTATGGCAGTATATGGGGATTTTCTTCCACATTCATTACATTCCGTGAGCCCTCTCCATGCAGCGCGACGCGACCGCCGCCGTGAATACACGGCGGGCGGTCGCGAACCGGTTAAAGAAAACCTACCATTGCTCGTATGATGAAATCATGCAGACCACCCTGTAGGCTACTTAATGCTGATGCCGGCACATAGTTTAGTTAGGCTCGGCGAACTTTAGCTCAAGAAACTATTTTCTTACATATGTAGATGAGCCCTCCGGTGCTACCCCACGCCATCTTCGGGCTGGCGATGGTTTCCGATGTTTAATTATTCCCGCCTCCTTCATATTACCCGTCCTCTTTCAGATGACGTCATGTGGCCGGCGATAAGTGCCGAGGCTTGGTGACGTCACAGCTATTGACACCTGAAGGAGGACGGGTAATATGAAGGAGGCAGGAATAATTAAACATCGGAAACCATTGCCAGCCCAAAGATGCCGTAGGGTAGCACCGGAGGGCTCATTTACATATGTAAGAAAATAGTTTTTAAGCTAAACTAAATATATATATATTGTAAAGCATTTATAAAGTGACAATGCCCTGGTGTGTGCCTTTAACCACCGCATCTGGAGGTACTGGCACTCAATTGAGTATGAAACTTTCTGGGGCATTTTGGTATTTTATCCACTGAGAATGGGTAAATTTTTTTGAAAAATACCATCACTTAGCCAAACAAATGTAAATTTCCAAGTCGCATCCTATTTTTGTTTTTATCCGTGTAAAATTCAAGGGATAACAGAATTCATAAAAGTTCTTTTACATAAGTAGAGGGGTGAACTTTCTAAAATTATGTAATTTATGGGGTTTTACTATTATTTTGGTCTCTCAAAGTCAATTGAAATCTAAGAAGGTCCCTCAAAAGTAAGATTTTGCGTATTTCTGAAAATGTGAGAAGATCGCACCTAAAGTTCTAAGCCTCAAAACATCCTAAAAAAAATGAGAGGGCGCATAAAAAACAATGTCAACATAAAGCAGACATTTGGTAAATGTTAATTATCGAGTTCTTTTGGTGTTATGTCGAAAAAGTAGCAAATTCTGAATTTCGAAAAACAATTTCAAAATTTTGCCAACTGTCTGTTTTTTTAACTATATAAAAAAAATATATCACCAAAATTTTTTAGCTAACATGAAGTACAATGGGGGATTTATAAACGCACTTGCATCACAGTTATCGAGGCTTTTATAACTTTTGGCACTTTCCTGACTTTTTTTGGCACTTTGCCGACTTGTTTGATTAAGGGGTGTGGCCTTTGGTATATGGGTGTGGCCTCATGAGAAAGAGGCGTGGCTTACAGGAAATCGTCCGTGCGTCCACAATTCTGGAGCGCGGTTTAGACCAACTAAAAGTAGGTCTAAAGTAGGGACTGACAGTCTTATACTGCACCAGAAGTCACCATGACGGTGATAAATCTGGCGGAGCCCGAGACACATTGTTAAATCCCCCCCAATGTGTCACGAGAAAACAATCTCCAAATCACCTGGATATGTTATATATATTTATTATTTACAAAAAAAATTCGATATTTACTTAACCCCTTAAGGACGGAGGGTTTTTCGGCTCATTTCTCGCTCTCCAACTTCAAAAATCCATAACTTTTTCACTTTTCCGTGTACAGACCTATGTGAGGGCTTATTTTGTGCGTAACAAATTTTACTTTCCCGTAATGTTATTTATTTTAACATGCCGTGTACTGCGAAGCTGAAAAAAAAATCCAAATGTGGAAAAATTGAAAAAAAAACCGTCATGTTCTTGTGGGCTCAGTTTTTACGACTTTCACTCTTCGCTCCAAATAACACGCCTACTTTATTCTTTGGTTCGGTGCGATCGCGGTGATACCAAATTTATACAGGTTTTATTGTGTTTTAATACATTTTCAAAAATTAAACGAATGTGTACAAAATAGAAAAAAAAAAATTTGCCATCTTCTGACACTAATAACTTTTTCATACTTTGGCGCACAGAGATGTGTGAGGTGTCATTTTTTGCGAAATGAAGCGACGTTTTCATTGCTACCATTTTGAGGTCTGTGCGACATTTTGATCATTTTTTATGTGATGTAAAAAGGTGTAAAAGTCGCATTTCGGACATTTGGGCGCCATTTCCCGCCTCGGAGGTCACCGCCGGCCGTAACCGTTTTTATATTTTGATATTTTGATCGGGCATTTTGGGACGCGGCGATACCTAATATGTTTGTGATTTTTACTGTTTATTATGTTTTATATCAGTTCTAGGGAAAGGGGGGTGATTTGAATTTTTAATATTTTATTAATTTTTTAAACTTTTTTTTTTCTTCTTTTTTTCACTATCTTTTAGACCCTCTAGGGTACATTAACCCTAGATGGTCAGATCGCTGCTACCATATACTGCAATACTTCTGTATTGCAATATATGGCATTTTTGCAGCACATTCATTACAATGAGCCACTGGTTCATTGTAACGTATCTGCAGCTGCCAGATAGCCTTGTGTCAAAAGAAGACACGAGGCTACCATGGCAACCGATCGCCGCCGCCCCCCCCGATGACGTTCGGGGGCGTGGCAATCGAAAAAAAGATGGCGCCGCCCGCGCGCCGCCGTCTTTTAAATACCGCCGGCGACTTTGCCGGCGACAACGGGGGGGTTAATAGCCGCAAACAGTGCTAGCACCGACCGCGGTTATTAGCGGTGGGGGTTTTATGCATTATGCAAAAACCCCCACCTTTGTATGAAGAGGACTCAGCCTGTGAGCCCTCTTCATACACCCCTTATACCTCTGCGCCGTAGAGCTACGGCGCAGAGCGTTAAGGGGTTAACCCCTTTCCGCTGATGCCCTTTTTCGGTTTTCCATTTCCATTTATGCTGCCCTTCTTAAAATATGTTTCCGTGTAGAGCTCTGCGAGGGCTTGTTTCCTGTGTAACAAATTGTACTTTGTAGTGTCAGTATATAATATTTCAGGCCGTGTACAGAGAAGCGAGAAAAAAAAATACAAATGCAGCAATAAAATGCATTTGTGCCAGTTTCTTGTGGGCTCACTTTTCACAGCTTTCATTGCTAATTTACATAATACTAAAATAAGCTTTTTATCAAATTATACCTATTTGATTGATTAGCAAAATATACTATAGGGAAGGGGCCTTCAGCATGAACCTACCACCTAATAACATAGATCCGTTAAAGGAAATCTATCATTTGATTTGATGCATTATGAACCAAACATACCTGGAGAATGCTGTAGCTACAAAGATGCAGAAACATATCTTGTTTAATCCCTGAGCTGAGTGGTTTTGCTGAAAAAAATTTTTATAAAATTCAGGATCTCGGGAAAGCTGGATTGCCTTTAGCCTGCTTGTTACACAAGCTTCCTGAACTGTCCAAGACTAATCAATCTGAGCTGAATTACTCGCACACAGAAGCTGGTGGCGATTGATTACTTCTGCCTGTTAAGGACAACACAGTAATTACATCATTCCTTCAAGTAAAGTAGTAGAGAGGAGAAGCCCCGAACCCCAGCACAGAAGCGACAGAGCTTCATTATCAGAATTTTAAAAGTTTTTTTTTCAGCAAAACCACTTAGCTCAGGAATTAAACAAGATATGTTTCTGCATCTTTGTAGCTACAGCATTCTCATGGTACGTTTGGTTCATAATGCATCAAATCAAATGGTAAATTTCCTTTAAAGTATAATTTTTAGCGAGATGATGATATTTCTACCATTTTGCAGACAGTACAATTTTGGGTTATGTATGGTTTTTTTAAGTCTATGGGAGGGATATGTCAGCACACGGCCTGGAGTTGCAACTATTTTCCCTTTAACATGAGGTTCGGTGTTCCTGCCCCTCACCAGCCACAACCTGGCTTCAAACCGCCCCCCACTGCCAGACATATCAGGAGCCTATAGATATATCTGGCGCAAGGGCAAGGTTTACCTCATGTAAACAAGGCCTAAACAGACAGTACATCTGGAGTATAAGGCCGGCGCCACACGTAGCGCTTTGTCTGCGCTTGCAAACGCAAATGCAGACAAAGTCGCGCCCACCAGGGCGGGCCTCGGCCCGATCGCATCGGCGTTTCTATGGAAACGCCTGCGATCGGGAACGAGGCGCCGGTGTTTCACGTTAAAGTAACGCCATAGAAACGCCGATGCGATCGGGCCGAGGCCCGCCCCGGTGGGCGCGACTTTGTCTGCGTTTGCAAGCGCAGACCAAGTGCCACGTGTGGCGCCGGCCTAAGTCTTTCAGTTTTTTTTCCACCTGTCAAACAGATCAGTCTGGAAAATCTTTTTAACCATTTATTATTCAGGACTCCCCAGCGATGCTGATGTATTAGTAACGTTGGCTGAACACCAGAATTTTAGATAATCTACACATCCATCCAATATTTATAGAGGTGTCCCAACTTCCACCAATGGCAGATATTTAATAAGAAGGATGATTTCACCATAAAAAGTGAATAGTGCATATAAGGCACTATATAAATATCTGGCAACTTCCCTCTTCCCATTGTTTACTACAGATCAAGACCAGGACACATGAATACATTCAGGCTCACAATTCAGACACTCCAAAACATACTGCTAGGTTGATTAGATTGTGACATCAAAAACTGCATCTGAAAAACTGAATGTGTGAATGGACTCTCACGCATTTGCATTTTGAACAGAACACGTATAAACAGTAGAAATCATAAACATGTTAGGCATCGCCACGTCCCAAAATGTCCGTTTCTGGCCTTGAACACCGTAAGGGAATATAGCGACCAAATATCTACAAATCCCCACTTTTTTGCTATTTTTCCCATAAATACTTGACTAAAAAAGTAATTGATAAATTCAGTACCCCTGTGATCATGCTGACCTAAAGAATAAAGGGACAGGGGGTCATTTGCAGCGCACAGAGAGACACGTAAAAACAGAGCCCACAAGTCAACGCAGCAAGAAAAATGTGGGGTTGTTTTGTAAAAGTTTTGGCTATATCCACACGAATGTGTGCCCACCGTAGCACGGCGGGAGAGGAGGCACACACCCCTCTCCACAGCAATATATGGCGCCATATTCCGTTGAAAGATAGGACATGTCCTATCTTTGTCCCGGGTATGAAACGGCGCTGCAACGTACTGCTTCGGCGCCCATTGCCATCTATGGGGGACGTATATACACCCCCCATACGGCCGTGTGAATGTTGCCTTATCCTAATTATTTTTTAGCTTTCCAGTACATGGCATGGAATATTAAATGGTGCCACTAAAAAGTACAATTTGTCCCCTGATAACAAACCTTCGTACATCAAAGTCAGGAGAAAGAATAAATAAGTTATAGTTTTTGAAATGAGGGACGTAAAAGACAGAAACGCAAAAAAGCGGTCACGCGTTGCGCTACTGTTGTATTCATAGTGCAGCGCTAGCGCACAGGGATGAAGGAGCGGTCAGGCCTGCGGTCGATATGAGTTTCCGGTAAAACGCAGGCGGTCACTAACCATATTATATTATTATGAATGCAACATTATCGGAACGTGTGACCGCGGCTTGTTGTGTTGACGCCAAGTGTGAACGCAGCCTGACGGGGGGATGGAGCTCACACAGAAATAGCTCCTTCCTGCTGTATTGTAGACAAATATCAGGGACATTAGAGAAGGTTTTTCTCCTTCCTGCACTGATTACAGGATACAATACAACGTGGCTGATAACAGAGAACAATGAAATGCAGCCATCTTTATAGAAAATATTATTATACAATACTCTGTGGTACCGCACGCTAGTGCCAGACATGTAATGGGGCTGACCATTGATTGTACAGCATCTACTAGCAGTATATGTGGTAATTCCTCTCCCCCGCCCGCCATTACATTCCCCTCTCCACACGAGCTCCCCTCATACTGTCATACTGACCGCTGGACGCTGCGCTATCAATCAAAGTTCCCGCCGTACTAAACTCCGCCCATCTGCCGGCGATATCCTATCGCAGTGCAAGTTCCGCAGCACAGCCAATGAGGAGACGCAGACCGGACACGTGATTAGATGTTGAGGTTTGTTGCTCCAGGGGATCCCCACAGGATCAGGGGCGCCTTAGGCACCCGACTCTCCACACACTATAAGGAGGATGTCGGCACGTCCTCCGCTCTGGTGAGTGGGGAGTCGGGTGTCCCTGCAGAACTGGACTGAGCAGCACAGACCGTACAGTGTAGACGCGCTGGGGGAGGGGCAGAGGACGGCAGCACAGCAGGACCAAGAAGCTTCCTCTAGTCTTGTGCTTTCTGCCTGCTCCCTGAGCCTAGTCAGCTATCAGTGGAGAGTCTAATAGAGTGTGTGTATATATATATATATATATATATCACAGTATATACGTGTATATATATCTCAAAGTGCTTGCATACACCAGTGTGTGTGTATGTATATCACTGTATATCTGTGTGTATAGCAGTGCATATATATATATATATATATTTATTTATATATATATATACACACACACTCACCGGCCACTTTATTAGGTACACCTGTCCAACTGCTCGTTAACACTTAATTTCTAATCAGCCAATCACATGGCGGCAACTCAGTGCATTTAGGCATGTAGACATGGTCAAGACAATCTCCTGCAGTTCAAACCGAGCATCAGTATGGGGAAGAAAGGTGATTTGAGGCCTTTGAACGTGGCATGGTTGTTGGTGCCAGAAGGGCTGGTCTGACTATTTCAGAAACTGCTGATCTACTGGGATTTTCACGCACAACCATCTCTAGGGTTTACAGAGAATGGTCCGAAAAAGAAAAAACATCCAGTGAGCGGCAGTTCTGTGGGCGGAAATGCCTTGTTGATGCCAGAGGTCAGAGGAGAATGGGCAGACTGGTTCGAGCTGATAGAAAGGCAACAGTGACTCAAATCGCCACCCGTTACAACCAAGGTAGGCAGAAAAGCATCTCTGAACGCACAGTACGTCGAACTTTGAGGCAGATGGGCTACAGCAGCAGAAGACCACACCGGGTGCCACTCCTTTCAGCTAAGAACAGGAAACTGAGGCTACAATTTGCACAAGCTCATCGAAATTGGACAGTAGAAGATTGGAAAAACGTTGCCTGGTCTGATGAGTCTCGATTTCTGCTGCGACATTCGGATGGTAGGGTCAGAATTTGGCGTCAACAACATGAAAGCATGGATCCATCCTGCCTTGTATCAACGGTTCAGGCTGGTGGTGGTGTCATGGTGTGGGGAATATTTTCTTGGCACTCTTAGGCCCCTTGGTACCAATTGAGCATCGTTGCAACGCCACAGCCTACCTGAGTATTGTTGCTGACCATGTCCATCCCTTTATGACCACAATGTACCCTGTAACATCTGATGGCTACTTTCAGCAGGATAATGCGCCATGTCATAAAGCTGGAATCATCTCAGACTGGTTTCTTGAACATGACAATGAGGTCACTGGACTCAAATGGCCTCCACAGTCACCAGATCTCAATCCAATAGAGCATCTTTGGGATGTGGTGGAACGGGAGATTTGCATCATGGATGTGCAGCCGACAAATCTGCGGCAACTGTGTGATGCCATCATGTCAATATGGACCAAAATCTCTGAGGAGCTTCCAGCACCTTGTTGAATCTATGCCATGAAGAATTGAGGCAGTTCTGAAGGCAAAAGGGGGTCCAACCCGTTACTAGCATGGTGTACCTAATAAAGTGGCCGGTGAGTGTATATGTGTGTGTATATGGCAGTGCATACGTGAGTGTTTGTGTATATATAGCAGTGCATACGCGTGTGTATGTATATATCCCCATTATGGGGATACCAAATGTATTTTTTTTTTTTTATATGTATTAGTTTTTACAAAAATTAAAACCTTTTTGGACAAATGGATACTATTTTTCATTATGGGTTCACCGCCAGTAATAGTAGAGTCAGTGTATGTTTTTGTTTTTCTCTCCCCTGTCCTGTACCCTTGTCAGTTTGTAATAGGGAGCTATACAGACTTGTGCTGCTTTCACTCACATGTATGCTACACCCGGCCGGGACCTGGTTGTCGGATATGTTCAACTGGATAATGTGAAGGCTTATTGCTTTTCACCCCTCTCCATAGGACGGCATGTTGTCGGGCCGTACGTACTGTGTAAGATAGAGCATGCTGTATCTTTTTTCCGATAATGGCACGCTACTGCGCCATGCTCCCCGTTGCACAATGGACTTCTTTTGTGGTGGCCGTAGACAAGCTGCCATTGATACAGCCTCCGTATACGTGTGTGTAATAGGAGCCTTGTTTAGGTTCTTCTTCCTTTGGTAGTAGTTTCTCCCGTACATGTCTAAAACCAGACTTCCAGCAACTCTTACATCATTAAGAAATCTTTCAAACCCTTCACAGTATGATGCTCAGATAAGACTCTCAGAGCCGCACCAGACATGACGACGGATAATGTTGGGTAAATATGATTCTTTCTAGATGAATTGCTGATGTGTAGTTTGTCTTGGCTGCTATTCCTTAGTCTGATAACTTGCAGCGCGTGCTGTGCATGGTTAAGTTTTAACATGTCTGCAGATTAGCCGCTGAATAATGCTATAATTGATGTAACCATCACGTGGAGAAATTGAAAACCCATGTGAACAGGTTATATACAATGCATTTAAAAAATATCGCCCTAGCCGCTTCTTATTGGCTGTCTCCGGGGGAATAGTAGGTCGTCCTTTAAGATCAAATTTTTCATTCCTACATTCCTATTATTTTTTTACTCCGGATATTGTATTGAGTCAAAGTCTGAGGTTTACATTCAAATTCTTACACAAGTTTAAAGCTACAGAATGTAAAGTTTAGGAGGTGTCCCGTTTCAAAACCCAAGATACAGTTTCAGGTCTTTCTCACCGAGAACTTGTGCGTACACTAAATGGCATGTGATCTATCTTACAGTATACTGCGTAGTCTGCACATTTTCATTGCTGGGGGCTAGAGGTGGAGCGTTGCTGGATGCCTCACCAGCTGCTGCGGTCATCGGGGAGCTGCACTGTATCACCTGAGGCAGAGTTATTGCTGGCAATGTTCAGACATGTCCGTAGCCCTTCAGAAAAGATGCTATCAAGAAAGTGTGACCTTCTCTGTTTGGATGGAAGTACCACTGTACTGTGTTTTGTTTTTGAGGTGTTAAACACTTTAAAAAATAACATCATTAATATTAATTATCAGCAGGGCTGGTTATAAATTTTTGGTTATTGAGAGTCCCATTACTTAGCTCAACACTGATCATAAGAATGAAGTAATGTGATCCCCGTTCAGGGGTGAACTATGAGAGACTGGGCCCCATGGCACACTTCTAAATGGGACCCCCTGCCCCTTAAAAATAATAGTCTTACTATCTGAGAGGGGCTCAGAGGACAGAGATCTGAGTTCATGCAGGAAGATGACAGATTGTCCCTGCCATTCTGCTGTACTACCCTCTGACATTTCTTACCTGAGCTGCCAGCTCAGCTGTATACATTATGCTGTACAATGTGCAGCATAATAAGGCTTATTTACTAAGGGTCTGCACAATTCTTTTTTCCTTTTTTGCAGCAAATAGCCCCAGGTTTTTTGGAGCATGCGATCAGATTGTGGCACATCAGCGCTGGCTGGCATGCAACAGAAATGGGGGGGGGGGGGACGTGCAGTCAGACAACCTCGATGGATTCAGACAAACCGCAGAATTTAAAAACGAAATAGTGTCGCAAGCTCAAGCATTTACATGCACCAGGAAGAAGAAGGTGAACTCCGGCGGATCTCAGCGGGGTAAGCAGCACATGAAGGAAATTGGACGCAGACCCGAATCCTCGTCAGAGAACGTCCCTTAGGGGATCGCAACAGGACCGGGTAAGTAAATCTGCCCCAATATGTATAAAACAGTGCACATCCTCCATTCTTTATGTGCTCCCATAGCAGCTGTTATGTCTGATATCCCTGTAGTTATGCCCCTATCCACGGTTTAAAGTTATTAAAGACACAGTTACACTGGTGTACTACCACTTTGATGTCTGACCATCTAAACTAAAATCTAAACCCCACTTTCTTGGGTTAGTCCTGCACTCCATTGACTATTTTGGGTGTTTCTGGATTGGCTATCCTGTAAACCATCCCAGAAACCTTATAAAACTACAAAGGAGTTCAACACATCTCATGGCTACTTCTGGAAGTAAGACGTCCTGGAGATGTCATCCTAGAGGTATAACTGTCACAAGTAGTGCTGACACTAATAACGGTCATTAACTGTTGGACACAACTGTATTAGTCCTCGTTGATGCCCCCTGTATGACACCCGGGGTGCCGATTGGTTGCAGTGACAGCCACAAAACAAT
Source organism: Engystomops pustulosus (assembly GCF_040894005.1). Taxonomy (NCBI): domain Eukaryota; kingdom Metazoa; phylum Chordata; class Amphibia; order Anura; family Leptodactylidae; genus Engystomops; species Engystomops pustulosus. The sequence continues at coordinate 62,479,541 of NC_092421.1, forward strand.
CAGAGACTCCTAGGTATGTTATTCAACCATACCTATTGCACCGTTTATCCAGAGTATTGTAGTACCGTATTTTTCGGACTATACGGCGCACCGGAGTATAAGGCGCACCATCAATAAATGCCTGCTAAAATGTCTAGGTTCATATATAAGGCACACCTGATTATAAGGATGAATGACCAGCAGGTGGCAGACCTGTGCACAGTCCAAGGCATCTGTTGTCTGTAAGTACGGTTCATATGTAAGGTGCACTGGACTATAAGGCACACCTTTGATTTCTGGGAAAATCAAAGGATTTTTTGTGCACCTTATAGTCCGAAAAATATGGTATACTGAATGATCAGACTTCTAGAATTCAAAGGTTTAGAGGGTTTAAAAAAGGATCAACAGGCTTATGTTTGGCTTTGAGCTCTTTACTATTTTCTCTTTCTGATGGTCAGATGTATCTTAGTGGTTCTTCCTTTCTCGAAGCACCTGGCATTTGAGGAGTTAAAGTCTTTAGTGAATTAGCAAATTCTTAAAAACAAAAGTTGCAAAAAATGTATAACACAGTGCTGATCTCTTTCCCACGCCTGGCAGGGGCTCATGTGGTTTTGTGCCAAAATTTTAGACCTTTTTAAAAAGGTCGCAAATTCCACATCTGGAATCGGTGGATAACTTGGGGAACTCTGCAGAAAACCCACCTGCGGCTAACTTTGAAGTGAGATTGTCTTAGTTACAGAAAAGAAGTCATGAAAGAGACACATGCCAAAAAAAAGTGACAAAGAAGAAAAAGTCAAACCGAAAAAGTCACATGTGCCCAAAAAAGTAAGAATAGAAAAAAACCCCCCAAAAAATAACATTACCCGTCCCATTCACTTTTAAAAGTGTATAAAAGTATAATTGGCTCCCTTCCAGCAATCTGCATCGAGTCATGGGGTTGTCTCTGCAAGGCAGCATCATCATTATCTCCTCTGTGCTTTGCTATTTCTCTTCCTTCTCTCCTCTCATTCATGTAGCAGTTGGCTGACCCTGTGCTCCAATCAGATCTGTCATTTCATGTGTGCAGGGGGAAGGGGGGGGGGGGAGCTGCCAGAGCAGAGATAATGATGATGACACAGGGACTCGGACTCCCCAATGACTCGTTGCAGTTCACTTTTATCAACTTTTAAAAGTGATTGGAACCATTGATATCAATTATAAAAGCAGATTGGTAATAAGTATAAAAAAACTGAGAATTAGAGAAAAATGTGTGATCCTGGTTCCCTTTTAAATGCTCTTAGTTTTGGGAGAAGTTGTGACTATGTACCCGGCCTGATTTATACTGAAGGTAAATATGAACAACTATATTAACATATAATCACATGACTATTAGTACATTTTTGCATTCGGGATCTGTAAATCTTCTGTAAAAGCTTCTGAAAATAACACAATGGTCTAAGGGCAAAATACCATAAACCACTCACAATAAGAAACAAGGTCAAATACATAGCTGAGAGCTATCTTCATGTATGTACATCGGGATACCTGGATTCCATGCACGGTTCTGCATTATATATATTACGTTTCTATCCCTTTAATATCGTAGACACGTTCCCTTGGGTATGTCATGGGGGCCTCAGAATACCAAGAAAGGACTCTACGAGCAGCTCTGTGCGGAGAGACACCTGCCAGGAAGTCTGTGGAGCGACTTGGCAGCGCGACTGATGCTGGCACCGGCTCCGGTTTATCATAATCACATTTTCTTTCATACCTGCAGATACAAGTTTGAGTCTTCAGCGCTGATTAATAGAAAACAATGCCCTGGCATGATGCAGCTTGTAATAAAACCATACCCAGGGTGTTTTATCAGCTGCCGGCAACATGAAGAGACCAACGCAAAAAACGTGGCCCTTTTCTCACCTTTTGTCTCAAAATGTTACTTTAACGTCAAGATATTATTTACTTTTCAGGATGGATGAGACGGCTCCGAGACATTCCCTTTAAATGATGTAAAGTGGTGGCTATGGCGTTAACAATGCGGGCCCAGCTTAAATGGATCCGTATGTACACATGTACACGCTTAGCACTTTACAATGTAACAAATCCAAACGCTAACATTGCTCTGGGCAAGGCGCCCGGAAAGAAGAATGATAGATTGATGACATTATTATCAAATCTATCGAAGTCAATGGAGTTGTCTGAGATTCAAAGAAGAGGCTTTGAGCAAAAAGAATAAAACAATAAAATATCTCAACCAAAATAGGCCCCAAAATTTACATACTGGGCGTCCAATGACGTCATAGCTTAGATTATAAGTATCACAATTAACCCAAGTGAGGGCTGTGATTGGCTGTAGGAACAGGAAAGGCAGAACAAAAGGGGGAGAATTTTATATAAGTATCTGCTGTCTGACAATGATCACCTAACCACTGTAACTCTGGGGAACCTGTCACTAGGTTTTACCCCACTAAACTACCACTTTCCCCCAGGTAAGGTATGAAATATCCATGAAATCTCCCCCAAATATGGCTCTTCTCCTTCCATTTTTACATTAGATGAGTCAAGTTTAGTGGTTTCGGGGGTAGAGTAATTTCCCCCTATCTTCTATACTGACTAGAAGCAAGCGGTTTGTGTTATGTGGCTCAGTGATTAGCACTACAGCCTTGCAGCACTGGGGTCTTGGGTTCAAGTCGCATCCAGGTCAACATCTGCAAAGAGTTTGTGTGTTCTCTCCTTGTTTTTGCGTGGGTTTCCTTCGGGTCCTCCCACACTCCAAAACATACTAATTGGTTGATTAGATTGTGGCCGCGGTCACACGTACCACTAGGCGTCCGTCATAATGCGACGCTAGTGCACAGGGGGAGGTCCTCGGCCTGAACGCACATGCGTTTCCAGGGAAACGCATGCGATTGTTAAGCCGATCGCATGCGTTTCTCTGGAAACGCATGTGCGTTCAGGCCGAGAACCTCCCCCTGTGCGCTGGCGTCACGTTATGAATGGACGTCTAGTGGTACATGTGACCGCAGCCTGTGAGCCCCATTGGTGACAGGGACCAATTTGCCAGCGCTGCGTAACCTGTGTGCGCTATATAAATAAAGAATTATTAATTTCAGATCTCATCAGGCTTATGGTCCTGTGAGTTACAGAATCGGATATAGTCAGTTAAAAAATAGGCGGGAATTTGATCTTTATGTGCAGCTTTCATTTCCAAGAATGGCCCAGATACAGTCATGGCCAAAAGTTTTGAGAATGATACAAATGTTGATTTTTACAAAGTCTACTGCATCAGGTTTTATAATGGCAATTTGCATATACTCCAGAATGTTATAAAGAGCGATCAGCTTAACAGCAATTAATTGCAAAGTCAATATTTGCCTAGAAAATGAACTTTTTCCCCCAAAACACATTTCAACTTCATTGCAGGCGCCTTAAAATGAGCAGCTAACATGGTGTCAGTGATGTCTCCAGTAACACAGGTGTGGGTGCTGGTGAGGACAGGGCTGGAGATCAATCTGTCATGATTAAGTAAGAATCACACCACTGGACACTGGAGGAGGAGGCTGGTGCTTGGCATCATTGTTTCTCTTCTGTTAACCATGGTTTGTACCAGTTTTGTGTCGCTGCTGCACTTTGACACTTTAGAAAACCGTGTACCTAAAGGGGCATGTTAGTGCTAGGGCTCTTCCCTAGGAGTGCTGGTTGTGCCACATATAATTGAATACCTTGGGCCAGTGTTTAATTATCTGGTGCAACCGGCGCATTAGTGAGGCAGATTGCACTAAGGTAGTTTTTTACCACTTTTTATAAATCTTTAGCTGCCTGTATCTCTTGTTCTGTAGCTCACAGAACCATAAGCCTGATGTAATATCATAGAAAGATTGTTATCTTTAATGTACCCCCTTTGTCAGTAATATAGAACAGAAGATGGGGGATTCTTATGTGATACTACTCCTTCAGCCACTAAACTTGACTCATCTCATGTGAAAATGAGGTGAGAAGAGTCATAGTTGACTAACTTTGGGGGAGATTTCTTGTAGGTAAATGGGTGTTATTTCACATAATCGAGGGAATTCTAGAAAGGACATTTCATACACAACCTGAGAGGGCTGATAGTTTAGTGGGGTAAAATCTGCTGACCGCTCCTTTTTAAGGCTTATAGATCTATGTAGTCTGATCAAGAATTTATATTGTCCCCTTTTTACCCCAAAAGTAAGCAAAGACAAGGGAGGGGACACACACAGTACAAGTAGAAGAATTATCTCTGTACTGTGACATCACTGTGTGTATTATTTCTATACTGTAACATCACTGTGGGGCACATTTACTTACCTGGTCACCGGGGTTCACAGAAAGTGCATTGTCTGATGATAATGCACTCTGCCGCGACTTGCTAAGATGGTGCACCCGATATCCTGCATGTGTCGCTTCCCCGCTCAGGTCCGATGGAGTTCACCTTTTTAATGGTGCATGTAAGTGCCTGGAATTGGGACACAATTTGAAAGTTAAATCCCGCGCTCAGTCCGAATCAGTCGGACTGTCCTACAGCACGCTCCCTAAATTGTGTCACACAATCGCAGCACACCCACTACTTAAATAACTGTGCAAGCCATTTTAACATTGAAGAACGGGCAACGTCCGAAATAAAAAAAAGTGTGTTGCAAAGCTCTTAGTAAATGTGCCTCTGTGTGTATTATCCCTGTACTGTGACATCACTGTGTGTATTATCCCTGTACTGTGACATCACTGTGTGTATTATCCCTGTACTGTGACATCACTGTGTGTATTATCCCTGTACTGTGACATCACTGTGTGTATTATCCCTGTACTGTGCCATCACTATGTGTATTATCCCTGTACTGTGACATCGCTGTGTGTATTATTCCTGTACTGTGACATCACTGTGTGTATTATCCCTGTACTGTGACATCTCTGTGTGTATTATCCCTGTACTGTGACATCACTGTGTGTATTATCCCTGTACTGTGCCATCACTATGTGTATTATCCCTGTACTGTGACATCGCTGTGTGTATTATCCCTGTACTGTGACATCACTGTGTGTATTATCCCTGTACTGTGACATCATTGTGTGTATTATCCCTGTACTGTGACATCACTGTGTGTATTACCCCTGTACTGTGACATCACTGTGTGTATTATCCCTGTACTGTGACATCACTGTGTGTATTATCCCTGTACTGTGACATCTCTGTGTGTATTATCCCTGTACTGTGACATCACTGTGTGTATTATCCCTGTACTGTGACATTGCTGTGTGTATTATCCCTGTACTGTGACATCACTGTGTGTATTATTCCTGTACTGTGACATCGCTGTGTGTATTATCCCTGTTCTGTGACATCGCTGTGTGTATTATCCCTGTACTGTGACATCACTGTGTGTATTATCCCTGTACTGTGACATCACTGTGTGTATTATTCCTGTACTGTGACATCGCTGTGTGTATTATCCCTGTTCTGTGACATCACTGTGTGTATTATCCCTGTACTGTGACATCACTGTGTGTATTATCCCTGTACTGTGACATCACTGTGTGTATTATCCCTGTACTCTGTCATCACTGTGTGTATTATCCCTGTACTCTGTCATCACTGTGTGTATTACCCCTGTACTGTGACATCACTGTGTGTTTTATCCCTGTACTCTGACATCACTGTGTGCATTGTCCCTATGATAACTGGTCATGCTCCTGAACCTTAGTGGGAGATTTAATATCTAGTCTGATTTGATATCTTCACTGATGTGAATGGAAAGAACACATATAAATTATATTCTGAATTTGGTCTCCGATTGTTCTTTGGGTTGGGTGTGTTCCTGTGATGTCATTGCACTAACAAAGAAACAAACCCTGTTTAATGTGGTGACCCAGAATAAACAATCTTCTCAGCCGCTAGAAGCTTCTTTATTTATCACAACCTAAAGAAGGGAAAACATATTTGTTTAAAGTGATATAATGTCCCCTCCGGCCACATGTCCGCCTTTACACGTAGAGGGAGGAGATGTAGCAAGGTATTGGACAAAGCAGATCTGATGGGATTGTTATGTTCTACATCTGAGGGTTAGGGAGGAGAGCCCATGGGAATAATCCTTTTACTTCTCTATGTTAAAAAGGGAAGATACTATTTCAGTTAAAGGAGTTGACCTGCAAAGAAAATGTATTTACCAATATGTCTCGTATAGTTTGTTTCGGTTTTGTCATCTCTTTGTTCTCTAGCAGTATAAACCTTTTTATCAAGTAATAAGTGATCAATCTCCTATAAGATTATCCTACAGCCCCATATTACAGACACTTACCTACTACTGTGTGTAACTACCAAGTGTTATTATTGTGCAGGGCTAGAGGAGCCTCTCACTGACTGTGACTGCTCATAAAATAGTTTTATTTTTGGGCCCCACTTGAAGTTTTGCCCAGGGCCCCGCTTTGTCTAAAACTGTCCCTGTCCAGAGAGCAGCTCCTGGTTTCCATCAGTCAGTGTCTATAGTAATTACAGAAGCAGGACCAATGAAGCTGCACCAACCTCCAGATGAATGAGCATGTCCCATATCTGAGTCAGTCTGCCTACTTCTACACAGACGTACATTAAAGGAAATCTACCATAAAAATCAAGTATGGATAAACCAGGGACACTTACTCATAGATCCAGGCACTATGACTCTGATAATCTTCTTATATGTGTTATTCATGCCATAGATTCTACAATCAACTTTTAAAATGATGTTAATGAGCCAGAAGGGCTCTGGGGGATGTTACAAGAGCCCCTCTGTGCTGTAGCTTCACAAGCTGTTACCCTGCGCAGGAGCACTTGCCCCTCCCACGGTGTGCTTAAACCTCCTCTGACAGCTGGAGGGAGAAGTGCCGAGGGAGCAGGGAGGAGAGTGAGACAGTGTTGCTGTCTGGAGCTATGAGTACCGTATTTTTCGTACTATAAAACGCACAAAAAATCCTTCGATTTTCTCAGAAATCAAAGGTGCACCTTATAGTCCAGTGCGCCTTATATATGAACCATACTTACAGATAACATCTGCCTTGAACTGTGCACAGGTCTGCCACTTGCTGGTCATTCATCCTTATAATCAGGTGCGCCTTATAATCCGGTGCGCCCTATATATGAACCTAGACGTTATTAGCAGGCATTTATTGATGGTGCGCCTTATAATCCGGTGTGCCTTAATAGTCCGAAAAATACGTTAAGTGTTTTTTAAGCCAGTCCTGTTTTTGTGACCACTGTGGTCCTGGGCTCACCCAGAAGTATCCATGAACTTTTTACAGGAAACGCTGCATTAACCATAACAGGGAAAGCAGCTTTGTTTCCTGTCCCAAAACTGGAAATCCAATTTAAAGTATTTTTTAATAATAAACTTGTTTAATGTAGAAAAGTGCCACTTGTCACAATTGTTAGAACAGGGGTCTTGAGCTCCCGTTTCTCCTCAATGTCCAAGCGTAGTCAATAAATATAGGTCCAACAAGGCAGCCCAACGCTATACGATGGTATCACCATCAGCGCCACAAACAAAAAATGAAGAGGCAGTGCGTACGTTTCCTTAAATTCATTAAAATTTTATTTCAATATTTAGTCTCTATACACTGTTTTTGGCTCTGTACACTGATAGATCAGGACCCAAACAGCTGATCAGAGTAAGGACTGTGGGTAGGTCCTACACCAGTGATGGCGAAACTTTTAAAGTCCAAGAGCTCAAATTCCAAAAAAGTAATTTGAGCTGTAAGTTATTGCTACCTGTTCTGCCACAACTTTCAATTGTTTTGGTTTCTTGACGACACCAATACAGTTGAAAGAAGAAAGGCAAATTTGGACTATCATTGTAGCTTCTCTTCAGGGTACAGAAATCTGTGTGCGCTTTATAAATAAAGGAATTATTATTAATTACAGGAAGAAATGTGGGGCAAGCAGGAGGACCTCCAAAAAAAAATTCCGCTCGTTACACAACTCTTACTGTTCCTGCAGTCCCAAGTAAGCAATTATGTGTAGTGCTGAGAGAAGCTTGAGTCTCCTGGGACTGCAGGGGGATTCTTTGAGTTTGTTTGGTGAACTCTGTGGTGGGTCAATGGTTTGGGTGCCCATAGAGAGAGGGCTCAGAGTGCCACCTCTGGCACCCATGCCATAGGTGTAGGTTGGCCACCACTGTCCTACACCTATCAGATATTGGTGGCCTATGATAAGAATAGACCATCACAAAAAATCCTGGAAAGACATAACACAAAAAACCTTCACAAGCCCCGATTCATCTACTACGATACAGTATATATTTGGAATGTATATTTTGTGTTTAGGGAAGGGTCACTTTTTCTTTTACTAGCAAGTTTCTACTAGACATAGAGAGAACGCCTGAGGAAAGCAGGTGCAACTATGGCAACATCGAAAGTATTCAAAGAATCGTAGTGGATGGAGGGGCTATCTCTATTTCTATCTGTAATGTTTTAAAAAAATGCATATTTTCTGAGTCACCAATTATGATGCAGCTGCTGTACTAAAATTTTGTTTCGTTGGTACTGAAAATACCTGGTTTCATGTCCATAAATGTCCACCACGGTCATACTACAATCATTGTGTAATCAAAATGGAGATCCGTGCTGGTGTTAAAGGGGTTTGCTAGGACACCAAAATTGATCACCTAGAATAGGCCATCCAAATCTGATGAGGGTCTGGCAAATGTGGCTCCACTATCGTCCGTGTAGAAATGTGCATTGTTCAGATGCTCCAGTCTTATTACTTCTCACCAAGTTGCAATCAGGCCATGTCATTGGTGGATCTCAATCACCAACTCAGTTGTTAATCACTCACTGGAGGGATAAAATACACTGTTGTCCTTTTACCAACCAAATACCCGCTTAGTAATAGGGAGGTGGACCTAGGATCCCTCTCTGATGACCAATGGTCTTATGCATTGTCTTTAATCCCCTCTTTGACACATCACCTTTAACAACTGTGCTGACTTTACAGAATATATTGGACCCCCCTACTGGCAGCACAGGGTGGGTTTGCGTAGTGAGGAGTTTTGCCCCAAATGTGGCTCATAAAGGGCTCATAGAAAACACATGCTGTCGGAAGGCCATAAGTTGGGAAGTGCCCCCCTCGTCTTGATGTATCCAGTGCGACGAGGGGGGCATGGCCACTATCATATGGCGGTGCGTGGGCATCGGCGTATGATAAATCTCCCCCATAGAGTATATGGTGAAGTCTTAATGGCTTTTCCAATGGTTGGCCTGGATGGGCTGGATGGTTGGACGATAGGAGGGGTCCTTGGAGTTAGCAGAATGTTATATCAAACCCGAAAGCTGATCGCCATCTACTAGCTGCGCCCAGTCACCCCTTCAGCAGAGGTGTACATTAAAAAGCTTCTCAACATCATTCCTTTAGAAAAAAAAAGGAAAGTCAAATGCTAAATTTTAACAAAATCTGCGTCTGTGGCCAGATTCTACTAGATTACCATTAGTCCATGTAGTCGGATTCCCTTTTCAGCATTTATGTGAGGTTTATTACCTGTATGTATGTTTGCTGTAATCCATGCCATAAACTTTATTTGTACTTGGTGGGGGGGGGGGGGGGGTTGTGTAAGTGGTGGTCGGGGGGGGGGGGATGTGTTTGTAATTGAAAAATGTTCGATAAAAAAGATTTAATTTAAAAAAAAAAACATTTAGCATATTTTACGCAGATTCTTGTCATGTAGCTGTTTCATTATGGTTTTGCTCAAGGTGGTGGTTCGAGGAGTAGTCATGAAGAAGATTTCCCAAGAAAAAAGATACATCGTTAGAGGTCTGTTGGCTATGATGCGAGTCATCATAGTCGGAAGAATGCGACATACAAAAGGTCTGTCCATCCTTAAAAAGAACTTTATTACAGCTATTAGGAGGAAAGATAGAAAAATTGTTAATGATCAGGAGGGTATATTAAAAACTGTAGCAAATTTTTATGAGCAATTATATATATCTAAAAAGACACCGAACATCAGGGAAATTGAGGAATATCTGGAAGGAATGCAGTTTCCTAAAATATCAGGTGATCTATGTCAGTTGTTAAATAGCCCCATTACGCTGGAAGAACTGAGACTTGCTTTAGACTCATTTGGCAAGGATACCGTATTTTCCGGACTATAAGGCGCACTTAAAAGCATTGGATTTCCGTGGAAATCCAAAGTGCGCCTTATAGTCCGGTGCGCCCTATGTATGGCGCTGGGCACAGGGCAGCGGACCATACTTACATAGGTCCCCGCTACCGGAGACCGGAGACAGCAGATCTCCAGCGGGAACTGCAGACCACGCGGCACGAACAACTTCTGCCGCGTGGTCTGCAGTTCCCGCTGGAGATCTGCTGTCTCCGGTAGCGGGGACCTATGTAAGTATGGTCCGCTGCCCTCCTCCACCTCCCCCTCACCTTCCCCGCTCACCTTCCCCGCGTTCCCCGTCGCGTCTCGGCGTCGCGTCCCGTCGCCGCGTCCCGTCGCCGCGTCCCGTCGGGTCTCCGCCACGCCCCCGGACCTCCGCCACGCCCCCGGACCCCGGACCCCGCGCCTTATAGTCCGATGCGCCTTATATATGTAATTATTACATATATAAGGCGCATCGGACTAATGCGCCTTATAGTCCGGTGCGCCCTATAGGGCAAAAAATACGGTACTTCGCCGGGTCCCGATTGTCTGCCTTCCAGTTTTTACAAGCAATACAATGAAGTACTGCTTCCCAGACTCCTGAAAGTATTAGAAGAAGTAATAGAAGGGGGAGGAGTCACCAGGTCGATGGCTGAGGCCGGCATAGTTCTTATCCCAAAAAAAGATAAAGATCTAATGGATGTGGGCTCATATCACCCGATATCATTGATAAATACCGACATTGAGATCTTAGCTATGGTCCTCGCTATGAGATTACAAAAGGTTATAAAAAAAGATACATAGAGACCAAAACGGGTTTATAACAGGGAGTAGCACAGGAGACTGTATTCAGCGGCTTTTTTCAGCCATCGACCTAGGTGAGGGGGAACTCCGCTCCATCCTGTCACTGGACGCAGTTAAGGCCTTTGACAGGGTGGAGTGGGGTTTTCTTTAGAAAGTAATGAAAAAATTTGGACTGGGGGGATCACTTTATTGGTTTGGTCAAATGTATGTACAAGGCTCCCACAGCAAGAATCCGTATAGGACCCAATGAATCAAAGCTATTTCAGCTCACACGTGGGACGAGACAGGGGTGTCCACTATCGCCCCTGTTATTTGCAATATATATTGAACCACGTGGCATCAAAATAAGAAACAATTCTAAGATACAAGGTGGAGGATGTGGGGGCCCTGTAGACAAGATTTGTTTAAATGCTGATGATTTGGCTCTATTCTTGCGGGACACCCCTGTGTCAATACCAGCCGCAATCGTATCGTTTGAGGACTTTGGTAGATCCTCAGGTTTGAAAATCAATTGGGAGAAGTCAATTGTGATGGCCCTAGACCCGTTAGTGGAAGATTGGGTGGCCGATAATGTTACGCTAGCTTGTGTGAAGAATTTTAAGTACTTGGGCATAGAGGTATCTGGTAAGCTGGAAGAATATCACAGGTTAAATCTAGCTCCCTTAATTGGTACATTGAGAAAGAGAACTGGAGGTTGGAACAAACTGTCGTTATCCAGGGTGGATAGGATTGCATTAATTAAAATGATCCTCCCCCCACAAATACTATACAGGCAGTCCCCGGGTTACGTACAAGGTAGGGTCCGGAGGTTTGTTCTTAAAGGGGTATTCTCGTCTGGGCACTCACATTCAGTTTCACTAATCTTCCATTTCTAAACATTTCTTCAATTGGATGTTATTTACAAAAATGTTCCTGTGGGAAGATAATTTCTCATAAATGTAGTCATTCTGTCCCTTAGAAATGAGATAGCTTCCTCGGTTACGACCACGTCTGGCAGTGGTGGCCAGACATGGGCTATTGAGTCCTGTCTGACTGCCAGGATTCAGCGTTCATTACCACAGGACGACTGTTGGACCTGCAGTAACTCCCGGACATTTCATATACAAAAACCTTTTGTTTCTTTGTGCAATCCCTCCAGCAGAGGTGGACGTATCCGAGGAAGCCATCTCGTTTCTAAGGGACAAAATGACTACATTTATGGGAAATTATCTTCACACAGGAACATTTTTTTTAATAACATCCAATTGAAGAAATGTTTATATATGGCAGATTTATCAAACTGAATGTGAATGCCCAGACGAGAATACCCCTTTAAGTCGAAACTGTATACTTTATAATTGTAGATACAGACAAAACAAATTTTGGCCCCAGTGACAATTGGAGTTTAAACATTTTTTGCTGTAATGGGACCAAGGATTATCAATAAAGCTTCATTACAGACACCTTACAGCTGATCATTGCAGTCTGGGACTATAGTAAAGCATTCAGAAAGCTTCACCAGAGGTCAGAGGGGTCTGTCTGTAACTATGGGTTGTCTGTAAGTCGGGTGTCCTTAAGTAGGGGACCACCTGTATTTTCTATCAGCATCACCCGTTTGGATAGAAGAATCCTAGTTTAAATTGATTGTGGTAATTTTAAGCGACCTGATCTGGGGCAGAAAGAGAGTCAGGATGAAGATAAGCTTCCTGTACAGACCTATAGGTAAAGGGGGATTAGGCATGCCCTTTTTTCGCGGGTAGGGCGCCTAGTAGGATGGAGGGACAATTCGCTAATGATTAAATTGGTAAAAACGGCACAAGATAAAGTAGAAACCACCTTTGAGTTTCTAGAGGGCTCCTCAATAGAAGGAGAGTTTTTTCATAAAAACACTGTAGGTGGAACTCTGATAAGGTCCTGGATAGCCCTTAAGAAGATCTTGGGAGTGAATGGTTATTTACATGATAACTCAATATGGTTTAATACCAAATTGATTGGCGTACAAGAATTACCTGATAGACACTTCTGGTGGGGGTTAGGTATTACATACATATCACAAATTATGTTTGATGGACAGTTCATATAATTTTCAGCGACGCAAAGGATACACGGAATAAAAGGGGGAGATTGGCTTAGATACTTACAATTGAAACACGCCATGAAGCACAACGTACATAGCAAGGAAATGAAGATAGAATCACACGACTGCATATCTTTTGTTAAGAATGCGGTGCACTGTAGCAAAATCACATCTAAAATATACAGATTTTTAAGGGATAGTTATTCAAAGGGCTTTGTACATAACTCCAAAAATAAGTGGGAAAATGTTATAGGATCACTGAGTATAGATAGATGGGATATTATTCACATGAACACAAAAAAGGGCTCTTTAAGCTGGAATCACAGGTTAATTCACTTTAACATTACGGTCCTGCCCGGCGATAAGGCGTTACTGGGAAGGGGTATTTAGGAGGGTTAATAACATACTTAAGATCAAACTCCCCCTATCAATGGTTACAGCTCTTTTTGGTTTGGTTGAGGAGCAAGCAATAGCTAATCTATATGGAAATCTGATCGCAAAATTAATGAATATAGCAATTACACTTATAGCTCGTAAATGGGGGTCCACTGCCCCTCCTAAGACAAAGAATTGGTGGAAATTATCTTTCCCGATTAAAGAATATGAAAAAAAATTGATCTAAAGTTGGCAAAAAGGAGCAAAGATGGAACAGACTGTGGCAGTTTTGGCTCTAAACTGATGCTGATTTTGTGGTTGTCGGTAAAAATTTTAATGGTTTTTTTTTTCCTCTTTCTTTTCTCTGTCAGCGGGTGTGGGGGAACAGGGGACTTTAGAACTATTCTCTATATAGGAAGTGTCAGGCTTAGAGGTTGTGGATCCTCTGAACCACTGCGGACGATGGCACAAACCACTACCTGGGACCGGAGTCTAAGTGGCACCTGGTTTTCACCAGAGTCCGCCGCAAAGCGGGTTAGACAAGCTGCGGCGTGGTACCACCAGGTCGTTCCACAGGCGTGACTTGTCTGCAGTGGCGGCCAAGGTCGAGGTATAGAAACAGCAGGCAATCTCGTAGTCGGGGACAGGCAGGAGGTCAGGACAGGCAGCACAGGATCGGAGTCAGAGATGTAGCAACAGGTCAGGGCAGGCGGCAAAGGAGCGATGTCAGAAACGGAACCAGGGTCACAACGGGAATTCACAGGAAGAGCACAAGGCATCAGAAAAGCTTTCTCTAGGGCGCAAGGCACGAAGATCCGGCAGGGGCTTGCAGGAAGAGGCGGGCTTAATTAGATTCTGCAAAATGGCCAGCGCCAATTAATTTGCGCACTGCTGAAGGGAGCCAGCCGGAAGAGGTAAGCAGCGCTGGCGACGCGCTGGCTGGGGCAGAGAAGCACGCGTATCGCGAGACCACCCGTGAAAGGAAGAAGTGGTGAAGATAAGCGTAGCACTTTTTAAACTCTCTCCTCTCAAAGGAATTTGAACACTTTACCAGGTTCTTGATAGGAGGGATTTATAGGGAATGGCACAGAATTGATGCCACCCTTTTGGATAATTGGTATTTGAAATGGTAACATCTATGTATACGTATATTGTCTGCTATGAAAATGTTTATATGATGATCTAGAATTTTTGTAAAACTTTCTTATATATTGTGATCTGAAATCTCTGTAAAAATGTCTTCTTTTTTGATATTAATAAAAATTTATTGGAAAAAAAAAATAAAATAAAGTAGGTTTACATATAATTTAAATTTCATCCTAAATCCAGAATATATGTGTAGTGTAGAGCAACACAGGATCAGACTATACAGTGCTGTAAGCGTAAAAATGCATAGCTCTACATTGACATACACTGGAGATCAAAATTATAGAGCCACGTATGATCACTTAATAACGCAATCACCATTGATCAACATCCGATGAATTTTGTAAGGGTTCATCATGCCACTAGAACAGTGTTTTACAAAATTACCAAAGTAGATCAACATGAAACGTTTAGCACAGGGAAAGATTATAACAATGTTATCTGAAGGTTCCAACAGTCAGCAATCAGTAGGGAGTGCTCAGGCCTTTGCTGTGAATGACCTCAGCACTGGCCAGAGGAGATAACTAGTCTCTCTCACGGCTCTGTTGGGATTCTGCTCCACTCATCTTCCAGTCTCTTCCACAGTTCTGTGACTGTTGTGTGTTCTTGGCCATAACTTTGCCACCAAAAATTTTCCAGAGGTTTTACATTCACCAAACCATGACACTTGCTCCACTACCTTTCACTTTAAACACTTTGGATTCAGTCATTCCCCAGTTTGTCAAGGAACATAATGGGGCAGATTTACTTACCTGATCCATTCGCGATCCAGCGGCACGTTCTCTGTGCTGGATTCGGGTCCGGACGGGATTCATTAAGGTAGTTCCTCCGCCGTCCACCAGGTGGCGCTGCTGCGCTGAAAAGCATTGGAATGCCCTGAAGTTCACCGAGCCGGGCTGAGTGAAGGTAAGTGCAAGCTCCGCAACAGATTTTTTGTTCTAAATGCGGCGGTTTTTCCGAATCCGTCGGGTTTTCGTTCGACCACGCCCCCCGATTTCCGTCGCGTGCATGCCAGCGCCGATGCGCCACAATCCGATCGCGTGCGCCAAAACCGGGGCAATTCAGGGAAAATCGGCGCAAATCGGAAATATTCGGGTAACATGTCGGGAAAACGCGAATCAGGCCCTTAGTAAATGACCCCCAATGTTTCTCATCAAATCCAAGTAAATTATACTTCCTTCAATCACTAAAATGAACTGTAGGCCACTTCTCCTCTGTCCACACAACAAGTTCCTCAGCAAGAAGATGAGTCTGGCCTTTTGATTCTTTCTGCTGAAAGCTTTATTCACTTCAGAGCTTTCAGTCCAAATCCTCTTAAAGGAAATCAACCACTTAGTTACTGGTCGGTGTTTAAATACTGTTACTGTTATGTCTTCATTAGACATAAAACCACTTGATTTCTCCAGAAAACACCTTTTAAAATTATGCAAATTAGGTTCTACCGCTCCTGTGTATGTCACACAGGGCTCTCTGCTCGACTCCTAATTATGCAAACCCACAGCACACATGGTGACCAGCCTTTTTGGGGGACTTGAATGAGTTTGTGATGTTGTAAAGATGTTATAATCTATATCACAGACCTGGAATGACCAACTTCTCTTGCTATGGCCTTCATCTGGACAACCTACTTCCAGAGGGTTTCAGTCACTTTAGAACAGCACAATTGAAACTGGAAAGTTAGGTGCCAGTTAAATAGGGTTTGTGAAATAATTAAAGGGAACCTACCACCACAAATCTACCTATAAAGGTAGATTGGGTGGTAGGTGGATCAATGGGACGTGAGGAGAGCCCTTTTAAGGGCTAATCCTCACGTCCCTGCACTTTTTTAATAACTTTAATTTGGTATTTATTCAAATTTACTTATGCGGCTACCGAGGCGTGGAGTAGCCGCATATGAGATTACAGGAGGCGGCTACTCCACGCCCCGGTAGCCATTTTACCACTCCTACTCACCCATCTTCGGCGCGCAGCTCCGTGTAGCTGCGCGCCCTCGTCCGGCGATCCTGCCGTCTGCGCATGCGCAGAAGAGCAGGCCCGCGCCTGTTTCGGAGTTGTGACCGCGCAGGCGCGGGCCTGCTCTTCTGCGCATGCGCAGACGGCAGGATCGCCGGACGAGGGCGCGCAGCTACGCGGAGCTGCGCGCCGAAGATGGGTGAGTAGGAGGGGTAAAATGGCTACCGGGGCGTGGAGTAGCCGCCTCGTGTAATCTCAGATGCGGCTACTCCACGCCCCAGTAGCCGCATAAGTAAATTTGAATAAATACCAAATTAAAGTTATTAAAAAAGTGCAGGGACGTGAGGATTAGCCCTTAAAAGGGCTATCCTCACGTCCCATTAATCCACCTACCACCCAATCTACCTTTATAGGTAGATTTGTGGTGGTAGGTGCCCTTTAAGGAAATAAGCACCAAGTACCTGATTAAAACCAATAACTTGCAGGTATCTGAATGTGTTCTCTAATTTTGGTCAGTGTTCTATTACAATTATATCAGATACATGTTTATTCTGCACTTTAGAATATATACTTTTTATGAAATAAGCTCAAAATACTGTTATTTTACTCATGTTAGGATATATTCATATTAGACTACACAGTGGTGCACATTTACTAAGAACGGTGCAGTGTGTACTATGTGCCGTTTGCCTGTGTAGTGTGCAGGGGGTGCCAGATTCAAGATTCAACTATATTTTTTGTTGTAAGGTCCGACTGAACCCCAGAATGCCCCCTTCAGTGCAGAAATTTGTGTCGCATGAAGAATAGTGCAGTCGGGACACAAAAGGCTCATGTGCGACACAATAGTGGTGCGTACATTTATTAAATACCTGTGCAAGTCCGACAGAAAACTGGCACACAGGGGCTTATTTACTAAGGGTCCGCGGATCGCACTTTAGTCGGATTTCAGGATTTGGGACAGGTATTAAACTGGGGATTGTGTCGAATGCGATTGGATTGTGGCGCGGCTGCGCTGGCTTTCATGCTACAGAAATTGGGGGCCATGTCGTCGGTCGATCCAATGGATTCCGGACTGAGTGCGGGATTTAACTTTAAAATTGTGTCGCAAGACAATGCACTTACATGCACCAGGAAGAAGAAGGTGAACCCCGACGGACCTGAGCGGAGAAGCGACACATGCTGGATCTCGGGCGCACAATCATAGTGAGTCACAGCAGAGTGCATTCCGGTCGGACAATGCACTTTCGGGAATCGCAACAGGACAGGTAAGTAAATGTGTCCCTATGACCTAGAAATTAGGAATCGTGTGTTGTTCTCTAAATTTGATCTCCAGTGTTCATGTTTTTGTGAACATGGTTTACAAATATATTTCAAGAGCTGCAATGGAAAAATAAGCGCAAAGCATCTACTGGTTCAACTAAATCTATAAGCCTTATTAGGCTTACCTTTCAAGTACACAAAATAATTATGACGTATGCATAGTTGAATATTCTGAGTTCAACGCTAATCACCCCCCATTGATCACCTCCATGTAGTGGAGCCGTTATACTAGGGTGGAATCGGAAGCAGACAGCTACAGTTCTACCCATAATGGAGATGACAAGATCTAAGGAAAGTGAGTAGCAGGTTATCATTCCATGTGATTATTTACTAGCTCAGCTTTTCTGATTGGACGGTTACTATAATACTGACCTTATAAACATAAACCTCATAAAATACTAAAACCCCTTTACTGCGCACTGTGTATCTTATTGTTAGATATGAATACAGTGAATACCAACCATCAAAGCAAACACTGGCTCATAAAACACAGGTGAGTACACAACTGTGCATTTTTTGGCATCAAGGTAAAGAAACCTTGTCTATAATGTATTATACAATACACGTCATCCATGATATAAATTTGATGATCCCTGGTAGGACCAAATACAAAATGCTAAATGATGTGAACTTTTCCCGTAATAAATTTCAGCACACGGTCCATGATTCATGAACTGACCACAGTCATATGCTTCCGGGCTGTTAGAGCTTTATATCCAGGGCTCCAACAACCCTTCTACAATTGTAAGGGTGATCTCCAAATTCATAGGTCTTTGTTCCCAGCGCTGGGATGAACTGTACAGAAAATGACACTTACATGGTCATAAGTCACACTTTATTCAAGGCACGTATCCGTGTAATTAGAAAACAGAAATGCTTTGCCAAGGGTATGGAAAGTTAATAGAATACTGAAATGCTATAGGCTAGCTTGAATATACTTTGAGCACCTCCTCCTAATTTTCCCAAAATAATGTTGATGAACTCTATGTATAGTTTCTTCTAGAAACCTTGTTCTCAAGGAAACAGGGTCTTATCACTAAATATACTGAAAGCCCCCCCACAAGTCAAAACATGACCTTCAGGCACTGCAGAGAACAAGGTAAACAGCAGCAAGGACAAATACGATCTCTAAACAGATTACAGTACACAAGATGTCTGAATCATGAGACGGCTGACAATGCACAAGATGGCGTCTGGGTGAACAAGATGGTGTTTGGAGAGAAATATGATATCTCTTGCATGGCCCTAATGGAAATCTGGCTCAATTCTCAACATCATTTAGCTACAAAACTGCTAAGTCATGTAGGGCTATGCCCACATATGTCCCCCAGACCTTTTATTTTTCAGATGCTCCTTCTGTGCCAAATTAAACTTTACAAATATGCAGATGAGGCTGAAGTGCTACAGGGGGCGTTAGCAGAAGACCTCAGGTCTCGGAGTCTTGTGCTTGTGCCAGCACTAAGCCTCTTCTCTCAACCTTCCCCCCTCAGCTACATCACTCCTGGGTCCAGCCAGATGTTCCAGAGTCAGAGCCTTGAGGTTCTCCAAGGGCGGATTAAGACTGTAGGAATATTATGGCCCCTACAACTCCAAATTGGATTTCCTACATATGGTACTTATCTAGCTTCTTAGGGAATGGATGAATGCAGGAGCAGATATACAAGGTTTTCATGGGGGAGGCCCTTCTGGTGGTGATTTGGGTGGTCATGGGCCCCTTAGTAGGTTACCACCCGAACCACCATTATAATTATCCACTTCAGCCTCATTTTGCAATTTCTAAAATGAAGTTTCGGCATGGAAGGAGCAGCTGGACCATAAAAACAAAGGCATGGGTGCCGTGTGTGGGCATAGCGCTACTTAAGATTGCATTTAGTTTGGGTAGGTAACTCACACTGAAGGTAAATCTACTCATACCTAAAAGGTCAAGGATCTTATAATTACCCAACTCCCCAAATGCCCAACTCCCAATGCTATGACCTGAGAACCCTATGCACATTCTCTGCCCACTCATGTTATTATAATGGTTGTAAATATATCGTAAAAAGTAAAATTGTGTAAGATTTAAGCTTTTTACAACATCCATCTACATCTTGAGCACATGTTCACACATAACTTTGTTTTATTACCAATTACTAACACTCTTACATTTTTTGTAGTCATTGCTTTTCTTTACAAATTCTTTTTTAAAGTGATTGAATAATTTGGAAGATGATTCATCCGAGTCGGGAGCCGAGGACTTTCTCTGGTATTCAGAATACTCCCTACGGCCATAAGATGCACCTCAAGTAAGTGTGAATGTTAGCAATAGTCATGAATCATGAAAACCGCGGTGGACCAAACACACGGTGACTACATCCAATGACTAAGAGTAGATTTCTGTACCTGCCCCTGATGTGGAGAAGACCTAACATGTGTCTTCATTTTTTTGGCAGAACATTTTAACGTGCCAGGTCGGGGTACATTTGACTCACCAGATGAAGATGTTCTGAGGTCCTGCTTTTACAGGCATCAGGAATAAGTGCCATGATTAAGAACGGGTCCACCGTTTGAAACGCGTTGGCCATGTAACACTCTGGGATTTTAAAATTATGCCCTAAATAAAATTTTGGAATATCTTGGACGAAGCTGGACACGGAATCTTTTTTCCACGCCTGCCGATCGGGAATAAGTGCATGTCCTCTGTTAATCAAAAAAAAAACATATCAGTCAATTAAACACTGGTTTATCCAAACAGGATCCTCAATGAATCATTTTTAGGATAGTTTTTGGCCTCACCTGAGCATATGGAGAAATTGGCTGGAGTGTAATGGCCTATTCACACACACCAACATCAAAAATGGTAAAAGTACAGCACACAGATGTGTTAAAATGAATACAAGTCTAGAGATCTAGTCTGGGCTTTCAGGGAGTTGAACCACCTACTGTACATATACTTAAGTTTAAGCTTTAAGCTGTGCCCCTGTGTGACATCACCTGAACAGGGATATGGCGAGATGTGCACTTGTGTGACATAACATGACCAGGAATATAACAAGCCGCACACCTTTGTGACATCACATGACCAGAGATATATATGAGTCGTGCCCCTGTGTGACATCACATGACCAGGGATATAATGAGCCATGCACCTGTGTGACATCACATGACCAGGAATATAACAAGCCGCACACCTTTGTGACATCACATGACCAGAGATATATATGAGTCGTGCCCCTGTGTGACATCACATGACCAGGGATATAACGAGCCATGCACCTGTGTGACATCACATGACCAGGGATATAACGAGCTGTGCACCTGTGTGACATCACATGACCAGGGATATAACGAGCTGTGCACCTGTGTGACATCACATGACCAGGGATATAATGAGCTGTGCACCTGTGTGACATCACATGACCAGGGATATAACGAGCTGTGCACCTGTGTGACATCACATGACCAGGGATATAATGAGCCATGCACCTGTGTGACATCACATGACCAGAGATATAACAAGCCGTTCACCTTTGTGACATAACCAGACCAGGTATATAACGAGCCGTACAACTGTGTGACATCACATATTCACAAGAAGTAAACAATGACAACAAAGAGAGATCTAGGAATTAATACAGAAAGTATATTGGGAAATTGTATAACTTTTCATGACAAACAATATTATTTGTTAGTAAAAACCATGAAAATAAAACCCATAAGAAAATTTTTTACTGCTTTTCAGGAGATTACACAGAATATCATTTATTTCCATACCACCACCAGTATAAAATAAGCCTTTTCACCCATAAAATTATCCATGTGTGATTTTTTGTTTTAAATGATTCACATATCCTGCAATTATCACTGGGCAACAGGATTAAATATATATCCTCGCCCTTTATGTAGGGGATGTCTGTGCAGCTGTCCCCTCATTTATATTCAATTCAAATAAAAGATAACACCATCGTTACTTCCTTATTGACAACAGAAGATGTCACATATTGGGGCTCATTTAACGAAATTCACGCCTGCGGAGCGCAAATTTTGTCGGGCTTCTTGAATACTTTCTGTTTTGCACCGAATTGCCCCGGGATTTTGGCGCATCGGCGCCGACTTGCACACGACAGAAATCGGGGGCGTGGCAGTCGGACAACCCGACGGATTCGGATTTAACATTTAGAAATGTGTTGCAAGACAAGCACTTACAAGAACCGGGTAGAAGCAGGTGAACTCCAGTGGATGTAGGAACTCGGGCGCACGATCTTAGCGAAGTGCGGCAGACCCCAATCCAAGTCGGACCACGCACTGCGGGATCGCGACAGGACCGGCAAAGTAAATTTGCCCCATTATGTACACAGAACATGTCTAAGAACCTTAGACCTCAGTAACTTAGCCCCAGACCATTGTTTCCTACATCTAGGAGGCTACAGTAAAGCACATCACTAAATGCTGTTACTAGAGCACTAGCAAGATGGCCGCCCCCATAATAATGTCATCCTAGTGTTACAGATACAGGCAGTGCCCGGGTTACATACAAGATAGGGTCTGTAGGTTTGTTCTTAAGTTGAATTTGTATGTAAGTCGGAACTGTATACTTTATTATTGTAATCCCCAGCCAAATTTTTTTTTGGTCTATGTGACAATTAGATTTTAAAAATGTTGGGTTGTCATAAGAACCAGGATTAATAATAAAGCTTCATTACAGACACCTGTGATATCTGTTATAGCTGATTATTGTAGTCTAAGGCTAAAGTACAGTAAATTGCCAACATCCAGAGGTCCGTTTGTAACTATGGGTCGTATGTAAGTCAGGTGTTCTTAAGTAGGGGACCGCCTGTATATATATAACTGACTTTGTAGCTAATAGCTGTCACTTCCATGTGTAGGTCTGGCATTCTAGAATCCTCATGTGACTTTCACCTTTCTTTGTAGAGCGACCCGGTTCTATTGTGTTGCAGAGGACAAAAGATCTCTGCAGTCTTGTACCAAGTCTTTGTGTCCCTCCTTCCTATGTTTGAGGTTATATGATACTCAGTCAGAGAAAACACTACCATCCAGTATTGTGGAGACCTACAGCTTACAGTGGCAGTTCCATTGAGTTCTGCAATTGCAGGGTCAAGTATATCAGAGTTCAGCAATGTAGTTCCCCCAGAATCATCTCCTAATTAGGCGGCTCCTACTACCACAAACACTTTTTGGCATGGCAGTAAGCTATCGAATGCAATTCATTGACTTGATAGGTACTTTGGCTATTATATGCCTCTGTACAAGGCTTTGTTTGTCATTGTTCTAGGTCATGGCAGCCATATCTGCTCATAGCAGAGCTTATTGTTGACAGAGGTTTCCGAGCATATAGCTCGTGCTTCAAAATATCCCATTTGTCGTCAAACACAAGCTATATTTTCGCAAACATCTGTCTGCAACATACCCACCGATTAGGAGACTGTGGGTCCACCAAGGGCTGCCCTGTGGATTTGAACCTGCAAAAGTGTTATATGTTGGTTGTGGCTTCTGACTCAACTCAATCAGATACACCATACCCTACACTTAACCCTACACTATGGGGCTCATTTACTAAGGGTCCGCGGACCGCACTATCGTCGGAATATCCGACGATTTCCGATGTGCACCACATTTAGAAGGGTTTTTTGGCATGCGCAATCAGATTTTGGCGCATTGGCGGCGGCTTTCATGCAACAGAAATCGTGGGGTGGCCCGTCGGACGACGGATTTGGACTAAGCGTGGGATTTAACATTCAAATTTGTGTCGCAAGACAATGCAGTTACATGCACCGGGAACAAGAAGGTGAACTCCGGCCGACCTGAGCGGGGAAGCGACACATGCAGGATATCGGGCACACGATCTACGTGGAGCGGCAAAGTGCAGGTCGGGGGATCGCAACTCGGACAGGTAAGTAAATGTGCCCTTATATTTGCTCTTTCCACTTTTTTTTCTTTTCCAGGATACTCTAAGAGCTCATTGTTGGTTATTTTGAGGCAGCAGTCCTAACCAGATCCATGAAGAAGCAGGGGTGTAACTATATGTTTAACAGCCATAGCAGCTGCTATGGGGCTCACAGTGTCATGGGGCCCTGGAATCTGGGGTATTGGGTGTGTATATGCTGTGTGTTTGTGTGGGGTGATGTGTATATACAATATGTGTGTATGTTTTATATGTGTGTGCGTAAATGTGATGTGTATATGCTGTATGTCTGTGTACATGATGCATGAGTGTATATGGGAACAGAACCTGGACTTCAGCCAGAAGATTGGCGTTCGCCTCAAACTCCCTCCCCCTTACCATTAACACCTGCGAAAGGTAGCACCCAAGTATTTAGGTCGGTAACCGGAATGAACCTTAACAGGTCCCCTCATCCCAGGTTACAAGTTATACTAGATATAATCTTCACAGTCATAGCTTTCCTAGTCATTGACTTATGCCAAGTACAATGTTCTGAGACTCCACAATTACAAGTCTACAAATTGTAATTGTAGACTACACATTCAGTGAAGTATAAAAATTGTAGACTACACATTCAGTGAAGTATAAAGTAAAAAGGAAGCTAAAAAACTGGAAATCTTACATTGAGAATGGGTGGAAATGTATAAATACATGTATAGGATGAAGGCAGCACCCTGCCAGCACATCCAGGGGGACCTACACATACTTATGTATGTAAAGGGCCACCTCTCCTAACGCACCTCTGTGTGACTGGCTGTTTCATTCAAGGGTCCCCATTCTTACAGTGATTAGACCTCAACCAATCAATTCCCCTTTAACTTAAAGGAAATCTACCATCAAAATCATGATAAACCATTACTGATAGATCCAGGCACCGTGACTGTGGTAATGTTCTTATTCTTGATATCCACAGCCTGTTGCCTTCTAAAATAAACTTTTAAAATGATGCTAATGAGCTTAAATGGTTCCTGCAGGTGTTACCATAGCCCTTCTATGCCAGAAATTTACAGGCTGTTACAGTGTATAAGCAGCACTTCCCCCTCCCCCTGTGTGCTGGAACTTTTTCTGCTGAACTAAGATTACACCAGGCAGAGGGAGAGGGAACGTGCTGAGGAAGCTGTGGGGAGAGTGAACAGTATGCGAAGCTACAGCCTGTGAAGCTACAACACAGAGGGGCTCTGGTAAAGCCTTTCTGACTCATTAGCATAATTTACAAAGTTGATTGTAGAAGGCAGGAGGCCATGGATAACAAATATAAGAAGATTACCACAGCCACAGTGCCTGGAGCCATGAGTAATGTCCCTGGTTTATCATAGTTTTATAGTTTTTACGGTTGAAAAAAGACACTCGTCCATCAAGTTCAACCAAGGAAGTGAAGGGATTGCATGAGGAAGGGATTTAGGGGAAACAATTCTATATAACATACCCATCAATGTTATTTAGGTGTAAAAAGACCCTTCTTGAAGCTCTCTGTTGTCCCTGCTGTGACCAGCGCCTGAGGCAGGCTATTCCACAGATTGACCATCATGATGGATTTTGATGGTAGATTCTTTTAATTTAAAATGGATTAAAATCCCTTCTTTATCCTTCCAATAAAGTGGAAAGCTTAGTAACACAACATCACTCATGCTTTCAGGTGAATATTTTGGGCGGCACGGTGGCAGAGTGAGTAGCACTTCTGCCTTGCAGCATTGGAGTCCTGGGTTCGAATCCCACCCAGGTCAACATCTGCAAAGAGTTTGTATGTTCTCTCCGTGTTTGCGTGGGTTTCCTCCGGGTACTCCGGTTTCCTCCCACACTCCAAAACATACTTATAGGTTGTTTAGATTGTGAACCCCATGGGGACAGGGACCAATTTGAAAATGCTTTGTGCAGCGCTGTGTAATCTGTGTGCGCTATATAAATAAAGAATTATTATTATTAACCCCTACGGGACACAGCATCTTTTGGCCTAAAGGACGCGGACCCATTTTTCAAATCTGCCCTGTGTCACTATAAGTGGTTATAGCGTGGGAATGCTATGAGATATCCAGGGGATTTTGAGATTGTTTTCTCGTGACACATTGTACTTCAAATTAGTTTAAAAATTTGGATGAAATCTTTTGCGTTTAGTTATGAAAAAAAACAAAATTTGGCAAAAAATTGGAAAAATTCTATATTTTCAACGTTCTAAATTCTCTACTTTTGATGCAGATAGTCATAGCACCCAAATAAATTCATAACTTACATTTCCCAAATGTCTGCTTTATGTTAGCATGGTTTTTTTAAGATTCCACATATTTTACTAGAATGTTCTGAGGCTCAGAATTTAGGTATCATTTTTCACATTTTTTGTAAAATCACCAAAACCCGTATTTAGATGGACCTGCTCAACTTCTAATTGACACTGAGAGGCCTAAATAATAGCTAGACTCATAAATTACCCCATTGTGGAAACTACACCCCTCAACGTATGAAAAACCACTTTTAAGAAGTTTGTTAACCCTTTAGGTGTTTTATAGGGGTTAAAACAAAACGGAGGTGCAGTCTGAAAATTGTAATATTTTTTCACAATACACTCATTTTGGGTGGAAAATTAAACATATACAATGGATTAAATGAAAAAAGGCTCCACAAAGTTTGATACCCAATTTCTCCCGAGTACACCGATACCCTATATGTGGTGGTAACCTGCTGTATGGGTGCACGGCTGGGCATAGGAGGGAAGGAGGCGTCATCCAGATCCAATTTGCTATGTCACATTGTACAGGCTATAATTTTTTTCTTTTTTTATTGAGGACCTATAGGGGCTTATTTCTTTTGCCACATGAGATGCACTTTTCTGGTACATAATTTTGGGGCATCTATAGCTAATTGGTGAGATTTAATTAAAGCTTTGTTGGTCGAGGAAATGAAAATCGTCAATTTTTAGGAACATTTTTATGTGTTTTTTTTTTGGCCGTTAACCATACCATAAAAATAGTATATTATTTTTATTCTATGGGTCGCCACGATTACAAAAATACTTCATTTATATATATTTTTTATTTTTTTCCATTTTTACTGAATAAAAAGTAATTTGGCAAAATTGTTGTTAATTTTAGCATCACCGTCTTTCATATGCATAACTTTTTTATTTTTCACCTCACAAATCTGTTTAAGGGCTTATTTTTTGCGAGAAGGATTGTTCTTTTTAGTGGTCTTATTTTAGATTGCGTAACTTTTTTAAATCACTTTTTAGAGCATTTTTAAAGGGCATTAATAAAAAATCATCTTTTTTTCAGAGAGAGTTTTTTGAGGTTGTTTTTTACGGGGTTCACTCTGCGGGTCTAATAACGATTTTGTTTTATTATGCAGATTGTTACGGACGCAGGGATACCAAATATGTGGGGGTTTTGTGTATTTTATTCAATTGTACTGAATAAAAACTAATTTGGAGAAAATCGTATTCATTTTAGCATCACCATCTTTTCATATGCATAACTTTTTTATTTTTTGGCAGATAAATCTTGTTAGGGGCTTATTTTTTGCGAGAACAGTTGTTCTTTTTAGTGGGCTTATTTTAGAGTGATACAAGAAGATAAAAGAAAAGGCGGCACTCACCGGACTGGTGGAACTACTTCTTTTTATTCAGCAAAGCGGTGAGGTACAGGGGGAACACTGGAGCCATACGGCGACGGGCCGTTTCGCGCTTGCTAGCGCATCTTCAAGCCGTTGACGTCATCCGCCTGCGACGCGCAGAATATATGCGAGAGCGCCGGCGGCTGTCGTCAAGGAGACAGTGTAAACAAGGTGAGAAAGGAAACATGTGCATCAACATTAAAATGTGACATAGTGAAGTTAAAAGCAAATACAAAAGGTATATTCCTATGCAGTTCAAGAATAAATGGCGCTAGTACATAGTTATCATAGGGGTAACGTAGCAACAGATACAGGGCATTTAATGGTATAATTTTATGATATGGAATAAAAAGGGGGATGGGCACCCGCGTCATAAGAAGACGCTAAAATCGTTTCTGTCATTCATGCCCAGCGGCCCCATAGCGTCAAACCTAATGATGCATCTACTTTCGTGTTGCATTAGGATTTTATTTCTGTTACCTCCTAGAGGATCTGCTGTCACTACTTCAATGCCTGCGAATTTTAGAACATTAGGGTTGCCCTCGTGGTGAGTCCTAACATGCTCAATCAAACGTGGGCAACCGTTACCGTTTTTTATGGACCTTTGATGTTCCTGAAACCGTACATAAAGTTTACGTATAGTTTTACCTATATAAAAGAAGTTACAAGGGCAATGTATAATATAAACCACGTAAGTGGATTTACATGAAATGAACGATGTGACCTTCTGTGTTTGTCCCCCGAAATTAACCCATTTTAATTGGCTGTTAAAACGACAACTGCTGCAACCCCCACATTTGAAGTTACCCACAGGCGTTGCCTTGTCTAACCATGTGGATTTTGGGGTGTGAAAGCGGCTACTAATGAGAGCTTTTCTAATGGTGGGCGAGCGTCTGAATGCTATATGGGGGCGTGTAACAGTCAAGTTGTGTAATTGTGGGTCCTGCTTAAGGATACTCCAATTTTTAAGAATAGCATCGCGTACTGTTTTTTCATAAGGGCTGAACTCAAAGGAAAAAGCCACTCTCTCATTGTTTCTCTCATTGGTATATGTGCTTGGATTGGCGCTGTTCCTTGTACCCCTATAAGATCGTAGTAGCTCCTCCCGTGGTATGCTCAAAACTTTATTGTAGGCCTCCTTAATGAGATGTTCGGGGTAGTCCCTCGCTCTCAATCTGTCTTTTAATTCTTCGGCTTGTATAGAAAACTGGGTGGCATCATTGTTAATACGCTTCAGCCGTAGGAACTGACTATATGGAAGTCCTTTTTTAGTGTGGAGGGGATGATGGCTGTGGTAGTGGAGAAGTGAGTTGGTGGCCGTGGCCTTACGAAATGCCACGGTACTCAAACTACCCCTTTCCTCCCTGACCTTAACGTCCAGAAAATCTAGTTCGCCTCCCCCATACACAGCAGTAAACCGCATGTTCATATAGTTGTCAGAATTGAGGTAATCAACAAACTGTAAAAATTGCGTGTGTGTGCCCTCCCATACGATGAAAACATCGTCCACATATCTGTGGAACGCCTTCAAGTTCACGAGGAATGGGTTGCCCAGGGAAAAGACACGGCGGTTCTCAAAACAAGCGAGAAACAAGTTGGCAAGGGTACAGGCGACAGGGGTACCCATCGCCGTGCCGGTTCTCTGGACAAACCACTCATCGTCGAACATGAAGGCGTTATGGGAGAGCACAAACCTAAGTCCCTCGCAGACAAAATTAACGAAGTCAGGACTCCTGCGGGCATTGGTGAGAATTTCCCGGATACATTGAACACCCAATTCCTGCGGGATACGAGTATATAGACTTTCGACGTCAATAGACGCCAAAGCATAACCTTCTTTCCAATGTATCTCTTTAACAATTTTTAGGAATGCATTCGTGTCTTTTAGATAAGACGGGATTTCTTTGAGGAGAGGGCGGAGGAGCCAATCTAGATACTGCGATAGGGGTTCAGTCAACGACCCAATGCCGGCCACAATGGGTCGGCCAGGGGGGGCAGAAAGGGATTTGTGAACTTTGGGCAAAAAGTACCATACGGGGTATCTGGGATGTTCAGGCAATAGTTTCCTAGCCGTCTGTTCAGATAAAACACCCCGCTCTACACTCTCTCTAAGAAAGGTGCGCAATCGGGTTTGGTACCTAAGAGTAGGATTGGAAGGCAGGGGAGTGTAGGTCTCGACATCCCTCAGCTGTCTGTTCGCCTCTGATTTATAATATTCTTTTGTCATGACTACCACGTTGCCCCCCTTATCCGCTTATCCCCTTATCCGCCGGCTCCCCTCTTGACATTTTTTACCAGCGCGTAAAAGAGGATGTTAAGGCCTTGGTGTATCCTTTAACTCCAAGTAACCTCTCCTCAGGCGAATTATCCGCCCTCCGCTGGCTTAGGTTACAAGACGATATTATTTTTAAGCCGGCGGATAAGGGGGGCAACGTGGTAGTCATGACAAAAGAATATTATAAATCAGAGGCGAACAGACAGCTGAGGGATGTCGAGACCTACACTCCCCTGCCTTCCAATCCTACTCTTAGGTACCAAACTCGATTGCGCACCTTTCTTAGAGAGAGTGTAGAGCGGGGTGTTTTATCTGAACAGACGGCTAGGAAACTATTGCCTGAACATCCCAGATACCCCGTATGGTACTTTTTGCCCAAAGTTCACAAATCCCTTTCTGCCCCCCCTGGCCGACCCATTGTGGCCGGCATTGGGTCGTTGACTGAACCCCTATCGCAGTATCTAGATTGGCTCCTCCGCCCTCTCCTCAAAGAAATCCCGTCTTATCTAAAAGACACGAATGCATTCCTAAAAATTGTTAAAGAGATACATTGGAAAGAAGGTTATGCTTTGGCGTCTATTGACGTCGAAAGTCTATATACTCGTATCCCGCAGGAATTGGGTGTTCAATGTATCCGGGAAATTCTCACCAATGCCCGCAGGAGTCCTGACTTCGTTAATTTTGTCTGCGAGGGACTTAGGTTTGTGCTCTCCCATAACGCCTTCATGTTCGACGATGAGTGGTTTGTCCAGAGAACCGGCACGGCGATGGGTACCCCTGTCGCCTGTACCCTTGCCAACTTGTTTCTCGCTTGTTTTGAGAACCGCCGTGTCTTTTCCCTGGGCAACCCATTCCTCGTGAACTTGAAGGCGTTCCACAGATATGTGGACGATGTTTTCATCGTATGGGAGGGCACACACACGCAATTTTTACAGTTTGTTGATTACCTCAATTCTGACAACTATATGAACATGCGGTTTACTGCTGTGTATGGGGGAGGCGAACTAGATTTTCTGGACGTTAAGGTCAGGGAGGAAAGGGGTAGTTTGAGTACCGTGGCATTTCGTAAGGCCACGGCCACCAACTCACTTCTCCACTACCACAGCCATCATCCCCTCCACACTAAAAAAGGACTTCCATATAGTCAGTTCCTACGGCTGAAGCGTATTAACAATGATGCCACCCAGTTTTCTATACAAGCCGAAGAATTAAAAGACAGATTGAGAGCGAGGGACTACCCCGAACATCTCATTAAGGAGGCCTACAATAAAGTTTTGAGCATACCACGGGAGGAGCTACTACGATCTTATAGGGGTACAAGGAACAGCGCCAATCCAAGCACATATACCAATGAGAGAAACAATGAGAGAGTGGCTTTTTCCTTTGAGTTCAGCCCTTATGAAAAAACAGTACGCGATGCTATTCTTAAAAATTGGAGTATCCTTAAGCAGGACCCACAATTACACAACTTGACTGTTACACGCCCCCATATAGCATTCAGACGCTCGCCCACCATTAGAAAAGCTCTCATTAGTAGCCGCTTTCACACCCCAAAATCCACATGGTTAGACAAGGCAACGCCTGTGGGTAACTTCAAATGTGGGGGTTGCAGCAGTTGTCGTTTTAACAGCCAATTAAAATGGGTTAATTTCGGGGGACAAACACAGAAGGTCACATCGTTCATTTCATGTAAATCCACTTACGTGGTTTATATTATACATTGCCCTTGTAACTTCTTTTATATAGGTAAAACTATACGTAAACTTTATGTACGGTTTCAGGAACATCAAAGGTCCATAAAAAACGGTAACGGTTGCCCACGTTTGATTGAGCATGTTAGGACTCACCACGAGGGCAACCCTAATGTTCTAAAATTCGCAGGCATTGAAGTAGTGACAGCAGATCCTCTAGGAGGTAACAGAAATAAAATCCTAATGCAACACGAAAGTAGATGCATCATTAGGTTTGACGCTATGGGGCCGCTGGGCATGAATGACAGAAACGATTTTAGCGTCTTCTTATGACGCGGGTGCCCATCCCCCTTTTTATTCCATATCATAAAATTATACCATTAAATGCCCTGTATCTGTTGCTACGTTACCCCTATGATAACTATGTACTAGCGCCATTTATTCTTGAACCGCATAGGAATATACCTTTTGTATTTGCTTTTAACTTCACTATGTCACATTTTAATGTTGATGCACATGTTTCCTTTCTCACCTTGTTTACACTGTCTCCTTGACGACAGCCGCCGGCGCTCTCGCATATATTCTGCGCGTCGCAGGCGGATGACGTCAACGGCTTGAAGATGCGCTAGCAAGCGCGAAACGGCCCGTCGCCGTATGGCTCCAGTGTTCCCCCTGTACCTCACCGCTTTGCTGAATAAAAAGAAGTAGTTCCACCAGTCCGGTGAGTGCCGCCTTTTCTTTTATCTTCTTGTATCATGGTTCTGTGAAAACTCAGGCTGAGCAACACCGCTACGGAACCTCAGCAGCAGCGGTCTACCAACCACTTACTCCTAACCACCCGTTCCACCGACTCGATGCATCTGCGTTGAACAGACACCTATGTTTGAGCTGTGCAGGGACGTCTCTCTTTCTTGTGGATTCATATGGCTTATTTTAGAGTGCATAAAATTTTTTAAATCACTTTTTAGAGCATTTTTTATAGGGTATTAATTAAAAATTATTTTTTTTTCGGAACGTTTTTTGCGTTTTTTTCCTCCGGCGTTTACCGTGCGGGTCCAGTAATGATTCTGTTTTATTATGCAGATTGTTACGGACGCGGCAATACCAAACATGCGGGGGTTTTTTGTGTTTTTATGTTTTTTATACTTTATTAAGTGTTTTTATGGGAAAGTGACATTTTAGGGGCTTATATTTTTATGTATTTATTTTTTATTTATTCTAATGTGTAGTGTTAAGTGTTTTTGCATATTTTTACTTATACATACTTGAACTTAAACCAGTGATACTCTGATCACTGGTTTAAGTTCAATACACTGCTCTACAATACTATTTTATTGTAGAGCAGTGTAAACTGTCTGAGCAAGCTTGCGCATGCTCAGACAGTTTACAGCCAGACCCGGAAGGGTTCTGGCTGCCATGGAAACCGGGCAGCTCCGGGGCACATGCCAGTCCTCGGAGCTGCCCAGGAGAGGATCGGATCCCCCGGTAAGCGGCACGGGGGATCCGATCCATAGGGGGAAGACCCTTACACGCCGCGGTCATGCTTGACCGCGGCGTGTAAGGGGTTAACACCCGCGATCGGAGTCGGCTCCGATCGCGGGTGTTAGCGCAGGCTGTCAGCTGTACTAGACAGCTGACAGCCGCTGCTTCTGGTACCGGCTCCGTTCGTGAGCCGGTGCCAGAAGCAGGACGTTATAGTGCGTCCTGGTGCGCTAAGTATCTAGCCACCGGGACGTACTATAACGTCCTGGTGCGCCTAGGGGTTAATATCAGATTAAAATTATGGAGCAGCACTGTAATCAGGGCGTATTAAGATTGCTCTGGGCTGTATGAATATTATAGCCCCTACAAATCTGGAATCACTTCCTACATCTAGTACTAGAATCAGCTACTCAGGGAATGGAGGAGGTGTCCCTTCTGCCTGCTTTTATTCTGCGTTTAAAAGACCTTTGGAGGACCTATAAAGGTCCTGAAATAGCTCTTGTGTACATGTGTATTGCGAGCAGGGACAGATGGATGAGGAATTCATGGGTGAAGGTCCTTCTCAGTATAAAATTTGGTGGGTGGTTTGGGTGCCCATGAGCCCCCTAGAAGGCCAGGGCCCCAGGCTACCGACCAAACTGCCTATATTATAGTCCACTACTGATTATAATAAAAGGGTTAAATTCCCACCGGTTTAGGGTAGTGGCCTCAGCAAACCTAACTCACAGGTTTACGAAAAATGTAGTAAAAAGGAATTTTAATATTTACATATTACCCCAGAGCACTTTACAGAAATCTAATTATCATATAATTATATCTCCTTGGATTTTAAATTTAGGATCTTAAAAATCTTGCCCTGCTCGTGCCTCCTGGAGTTGTCCGCTCTTATCGATAAGACTCTGTTTGAAAAACAACAACTCGTCTCACAGGGATATTGCAGATTGTGCATTATGGTCATGTCAGAGCCTGTTCTCGTGGGACGCACGTGTCACACTGTAACATTGTATAGTCTGTATAATAATTATTACCAAGCTGACAGCGTACACGCATTAATGTATATGAGTGTGATAGCATGCTGCATCTTGTTCTATAGTGAGTAAACTTCAAAATTCTGAAATATGCCCCAAATTCTCTAGAGTTCCAATTGCTACATCATATATACTGTATATACTCGAGTATAGGCCGACCCAAGTATAAGCCGAGACCCCTAATTTTAACACAAGAAACTGGAAAATCTACTGACTCGAGTATAAGTCGAGGGTGGGAAGTGCATTGGTCACAGCCCCCCCAGTATATAGCCTGCCAGACCCTGCAGTATATAGCCTGCCAGCCCCCTGTAGTATATAGCCAGCCAGCCCCTGTTGTATATAGCCTGCCAGCCCCCAGTAGTATATAGCCTGCCAGACCCTGCAGTATATAGCCTGCCAGACCCCTGTAGTATATAGCCAGCCAGTCCCTGTAGTATATAGCCTGCCAGCCCCCAGTAGTATATAGCCTGCCAGACCCTGCAGTATATAGCCTGCCAGACCCCTGTAGTATATAGCCAGCCAGTCCCTGTAGTATATAGCCTGCCAGCCCCCAGTAGTATATAGCCTGCCAGACCCCTGTAGTATATAGCCAGCCAGCCCCTGTAGTATATAGCCTGCCAGCCCCCAGTAGTATATAACCTGCCAGCCCCTGCAGTATACAGCCTGCCAGCCCCCTGTAGTATATAGCCAGCCAGTTCCTGTAGTATATAGCCTGCCAGCCCCCAGTAGTATATAGCCTGCCAGACCCTGCAGTATATAGCCAGTCCCTGTAGTATATAGCCTGCCAGCCCCCAGTAGTATATAGCCTGCCAGCCCCTGCAGTATATAGCCTGCCAGACCCCTGTAGTATATAGCCAGCCAGTCCCTGTAGTATATAGCCTGCCAGCCCCCAGTAGTATATAGCCTGCCAGACCCTGCAGTATATAGCCTGCCAGACCCCTGTAGTATATAGCCAGCCAGTCCCTGTAGTATATAGCCTGCCAGCCCCCAGTAGTATATAGCCTGCCAGACCCCTGTAGTATATAGCCAGCCAGCCCCTGTAGTATATAGCCTGCCAGCCCCCAGTAGTATATAACCTGCCAGCCCCTGCAGTATACAGCCTGCCAGCCCCCTGTAGTATATAGCCAGCCAGTTCCTGTAGTATATAGCCTGCCAGCCCCCAGTAGTATATAGCCTGCCAGACCCTGCAGTATATAGCCAGTCCCTGTAGTATATAGCCTGCCAGCCCCCAGTAGTATATAGCCTGCCAGCCCCTGCAGTATATAGCCTGCCAGCCCCTGTAGTATATAGCCAGCCAGTTCCTGTAGTATATAGCCTGCCAGCCCCCAGTAGTATATAGCCTGCCAGACCCTGCAGTATATAGCCTGCCAGCCCCCTGTAGTATATAGCCAGCCAGCCCCTGTAGTATATAGCCTGCCAGCCCCCTGTAGTATATAGCCTGCCAGCCCCTGTAGTATGTAGCCCGTCAGCCCCTGTAGTATGCAGCCTGCCATCCTCTGCCCCCCCCCCTAGTATATTGCCTGCAGCCCCTGTCCCCAATATAATGCCTGTAGGAAAAAAACAAAAAGTGTACTCACCCTCTGATGCCCCCCTAATCCCCCCCTCCCCGGTAGGTCCCCTTCTATCCATCGCGGTCGCGACATTGGCTTCGTCTCCCCAGGCACCATGACGTCAGCTGCACACTGACATCATAGTGTGTGCCTGTACCGGTGCACATATTAGACTGTCAGCATGTGGCTGACGTCACGTTGCCTACAATGGACCACGCCGGGACACGGAGCCGATGCTGGGGCCACGTCGGAGTACACTTTTTGTTTGTTTTTTCTTGACTCCAGTATAAGCAGAGTTAGGGTTTTTCAGAGCATTTTTTGTGCTGAAAAACTCGGCTTATACTTGAGTATATACGGTAATATACAACACATTCAAAGACAATGGGGCTTATTTACTAAGGGTCTGAGGATCGCATTTCCGTTGGATTTCCCGGAGTTTTCGCGGATTGCATGGCTGTGACAGGTATTTAGAAGGGTATTGTGTCGCACGTGATTGGATTGTGGCGCGGCTGCGCTGGCTTTCATGAGACAGAAATCGGGGGTGAATGATCCGGACCTGAGCGGGGAAACGACACATGCAGGCTATCGGGCGCACAATCTTGAATCGTGGCAGAGTGCATTATCATCGGACAACGCACTTTCTGTGAACTCCTCTGACAGGAGTAAATGTGCCCCAGTATCCTATAGGCATTAGGCGTTAACCCATAACTGTTGTTGAATACAGCTGTCTGCATTTACACTACCATAGGGGGCCGTAAACTTAAAGCAATACATCAGTGATGGCTAACCTATGGCACTGGTGCCAGAGGTGGCACTCAGAGCACTTTCTGTAGGCACTCAGGCCATCACCAGAGATGACTCCAGGTATCTTCCTGCAGTCCCAGACAGCCCAGGACTTGCTGTGCATAGAGGTATTATAAAGTGACAGCTGTACCTGGGACTATTTTCTGCTTTATTGGTGTCCTCAGGTGCTGGTATCAATGAAAGCTGTGACAGAGAAGGGAGTATAAATAACAAATTACATTTATGTGTTGGCACTTTGCGATAAATAAGTGGGTCTTTGTAGTAGTTTGGGCACTCGGTCTCTAAAAGGTTCGCCATCACTGCAATACATACTTCCCGATAGGTGCTACACACGTACGGCACTGTACCCCTATGTACATGGGAAAAAGGGCATGTCCGATCTTTCCCTGTGATATGGGCCATGCACTGTGGATCGCAATGGAGAGGGGAGGGGTCCCCCTCCTCTCCATGGTGCCGGACGTATTCCTGCCCGGCCATAGCCGTCTGGTATCGGTCAGGTGGTCTTCCAAGCATGGAGGGCATGCTATTTTTGGTACCCACCTAAATTGATGACATTATTTATGATTAAGCACCATTTGTGTAAGACACTAGTGGGACCTGATGCCTCACATATCTAAAATTGCACTGCCACTGCCGTACCACACAATACAAATACAATACAATATAAAAATAAACATATTCTAAGCCAACATATACTAACATTAGCATATTCATATACCTTATATAAAATGTCCAGCAGCAGCCTTCACTCAATAAAATGTCCAGCAGCAGCCTCCCCTTAATAATAACATGTCTAGTAGCGGCCACCTCACAAATATGTTGTCCATTAGCAGTCACGGGGTCCCTCATCATATAAAAAAAATAATAAACTCAGTAGTTACATCCTGTGCTTCGGCTTCCTCTTCTCCATGCAGCGTCCTCTGCAGTAAGCCTGTGCATTGTCATAATCAATTGTGTGTCTGATTCTATGGAATTTCGCTTGATTTACCTTTATCTTCAAATTGTTATTATTACGTAAAACCTACCTAAAATGTTTCATACGACTTTCACCATGTACAAAATACTGAGTGACATGTATTTATAAATTATCTGCGCCAGTTTGGTGTCGTGGCTGCACTGTGTCCCACAAGACAGAAAAAATTTTAGTACTTGGCGTGTGTTTGCACCACATGTATTACTGACGTGTGTCCCAATTCTGCAGCATGAACAAAGTGCACAAAAAAAAATGGCGCTCACTTCCAGAGCAGTGCAGGAGGCGCCAGATTCATGGAGACCGTGCGTCAGTATTCTATCATCTTAATTACTTTATGAACTGATTATTTTTTATATAAATAAATAGAATATTGCAGTTTAAACTACTTATATATATATATATGCTATTGTTTTATCACATTGATAAAACGCCAAACCAGACAAGTGTGAACATAAAATATCACAGTAATGAAGGGGTTTCCCCTTTCCATTTATGGCATTTACAAATGTATATTTTTTTTTAAACAAATCCACCCATTATCCACGTCAAAAAATGTACACCTACAAAAAGTGACTAAGTTATCCTGAGGGAGATCAGTATAATAAAGCATTTCCGGCTTTAGCAATACTTATATGGGGAATATAGAAGAATCAGTAAGTTATGTAACAGATTGTGTGGGATGTCTGTAATCGGAATGTGAGGATTCTACCTCTTACAAATATCAACTAAATGACTTGTGTCAGGACCTTTGTTTATGGCCTATTAAATCCCGGTCTTCTCTTATTATTCATGGATTTTAATACTTAATTATTGGACGTGGTACCGTTTTATATGAGCACTGTCAATGTAACTTAAAGGAGTTGACCAAGAATTTCTATTAATGCTCTATCCCCAGGATAGGCTGTCAGTGGTTAATAATAGGGATCGTCAGCTGTCCCCCATAACTGTGCAGGAGATACATAATCATAAGAAGTCTTAGTAGCAGGTGGAATGGAAACTTTGGGGCACATTTACTAAGGGTCCACACACCGCATTTCCATCAGGTTTCCCGACTATTTCCGATTAGCGGGAAATCCCTATTTCTGAGGGCGGGATTTAAAATTCAAATTGTGTCGCAAGACATGCACTCACATTCACCAGGAAGAAGAAGGTGAACTCCGGCGGACCTTAGCGGGGGAAGCAACACATGCAGGAAATTGGACGCACGATCAGTGAATTGCGGCAGCTCCGAATCCTCATCAGACAATGCACCTCGGGGATTGCGACGGGACAGGTAAGTGAATGCACCTTATTGTTCCCCTCCAACAGAACTATTGTTCAGGTTACAGCAGTTATAACTTTCTAAATTATAGGAAAACAGTGAGTGGAAAGACGTCAGCACTTCCAGATACCTACATTCTGCCTCCCATCCAGTAGTGGACTATAATACAGGCAGTTTGGGGGGTAGCCTGGGGGCCCAAGCCTACTAGGGGGCCCATGGCCACCCAAACCACCCACCAAATTTTATACGGAGAAGGACCTTCACCCATTAAATCCTTGTATATCTGTTCCTGCTCTCAATACACATGTACACAAAGTCTGAGTTTTTGGTTTTGTGAGTGAATCTTATAGTAAAAGATCAGGGCACGCAGCGCCGAAGCCTCTCCTGCTCTAAAGTTTAAAAAGTGTTAAAACCGCGATACCGCGGTTTTAACACTAACGAAACTAAGCACCGGCACCAGCTCACCCTGAGCTGGTGCTCGGTGTTTACAGCTTAAACCTACCATTTGAAATGGTAGGTTTCCTTTAAGTGCTGTCTTTTTTTCCCACAATGTAGACCACCTGCTGTTCCGACCTACAGCTTATATGATGAAAAGGTAGGTTGCTGACTCGGGTGCTGTTCTGCTCAACAGGAGCAGCAACAATCTTACAGAACTGAAGCAGAGAGCATTATACCACACCTTGATATGACGGATGCCAACTGCTTCTCCCCATTGCTGCCATTGCCTTGAGCTGAGCAACTGAGTCATGTCTGGCAGTCCGATTGCCAGGGATATACTAACAATACTGGTGTGCAGCCATAGTATTTTCAATTAGGTTGTCTAGTTGTCTGGCAACCAATAAACCAACATTCAGTGGCGTAACTTGAAGTTGACGGGCCCCAGTGCAAAGTCTGTACCAGGCCCCCTAAGATAATCTATGGTTTATAATACTACTCATATGGGAAAGTAACAGCTTATGGGCCCCTATGGGCCCCCTAGGCCTATTGCAACATTGGTACCAAAACAATTGCAAAGAAGGGGCAAGTAGTCATGGAAAAACTGATATGTTTTTTTCTTTAGCATTATAGTTATTGCCATGTCAAACTGTAAGTTGTAATGTAAGTCTATTTTACTGGAAATTAAGTCTTAGGATAGTAAGGATGTCAAAAAGCAGACACTGTGTAACATCTGTGGCAGCCTCGGTCCATAGTAAGCAACTGAGGAGGCGCTGATTTTATCTTGTAGTCTAACTTATTTTCTGTAGTATGAACATGGGTTTTACTTGCTTGCAGCCGCTGGACCATGCTATAGTTAACCTGTGGTAATTGACAGCTTCACACTCCTCACCTTCTCTCGGTGGCTTGTGGTTTCTGAGATCTGGCCTAGTCGCTCAGGGGGCTTGGAGATCAGGCTCTCTCCTGTCTAGTGATTTGGTATTGTGCTGCCCTTGCTGTTGTGACCCAGCTCTGTTGACTTCTCTTATCTGTTTGTATTTAGGTTCTTCTGTCCATGTGTTGCACCTTAGCCAAGGGAGGGACTACATTCTAGTTGTCCTGTACCTCCTAGGGTACACAAGGCATGCAGGTGGGTTCAATGACAGGGCTCACTTTTCTTTATCTGCTCCCCGCAGCATTTTAAAGGAATATTCTAGTGACAGCTGATTCATTAAATTATACCTTGTGTAAGGCTTGAAGGTTCTACCAAGGTTCTAGGAATACAATGAAAATGAGTCACGCTCCTTCCCCTTTCAGGCCCTGAATGATGCATTATTTAATGCATTAGCTTTGACTGTAGTGTTCCTTCAAGGGTACTTTCATGTCCCTGGACAACCCTACTAAGCAGACATTTTTTTGTGGCCTTTCTACCAATAATCCTATTAAAGTGCATCAATGCATTTCAAAATTCTCAGGTCTTTTTGGCACGCAATATGCAACAGTAGTTTCTGGAGGCTCATATTAACTGAGTTATTAGTTGATCAGAGACTGATATATGTGGTATTTGGAGACTGTGTGGCAACCACTGAAATATATTGCTTAGCCAACATCTACTCTTTCTCAAATTAAAGTCTGTAGGTCATTATTTATTCTCTATTTATAAGTGACCTGGTCATCGAAAGTCTACTGGTTCTTAATTTGGGGTCCACTGTGAAATCACCATCTACACCTGCCCATCCTTGACCTATATATCTACTTACTGTTCTTCAATCAGACATTCTACTGGAATCTGAGGATTATCAGTAACTCCACATCTAATATGTAAGTCCACTGATCGAGCGAGTGAGAGGTGAATTTCGTTGTAGATCAATTACTTATGAAATCACCAGTCTTTATAGTGATGATTCCTCTAAACCCAAGAACAAGAACCTATATTAAGTTTATTGTTTGGCTTAGAGACCTTCATACATTTTGGGTTCTTTGCTTAAAAATAGATTACACGACAATCTTGATTGCTTAAGGTTTATCAAGAAAATACACAAGAAGAAGTTTTCCTCTACATTCTACATTCCTTTTCCAGATTCCCTATATGTTGTGCTCACCCAAATCCTCAAAGAACATAAATCAAGGATGTCTTAGAGTTTAACGTACTTGAGAGTAGAAACATCATCTCATCACAAGAGAAATATTGCTTTTTGGTAGGTCAAAAGAGAGGTCAACCAGTTCATCTCCATAACATAATGGAGCAGAGTAGAAGATTTGTTCCTTCTTGAAAGGTGTGTCTAGTAAACTTCTTATTATTCATGTTTCAAAAAAAATACCTCAAATCATATTAGAAAAGCAGCAACCAATGACCAAACAGATGCTTTTCATAGAATTAGTTCACGTCATGCCCCAATGATGAAAATCTTATTTGCTGAAACTTGTTTGATGAGGAAGTGCGCAGAACACCCTCTGCAACGTTATCCCAGGTTCAACCCATTGAGGAGGTTCAGCCCCCCCCCCTCCCCCCATAATGCAGAGATTTCATGCTGGAGAAAATATTGCTATGGTAATGCTTCCGCTTTGACCATTTTTAGACTTAAAATTATAGGTAAATCTGAAGAATGAATATTGGCCGATGCCTCAAAAGAAGGCGCCTGCTATGGGAATGTCATGGAATAGTAAATGTGTTCAGATGTTGCAATGGACATTTGCTGGAATATATTATATCTCACAACTGTATTAAAATAAATGTATATTATAATTGTTATATGAGATATGTAAATTAGATTTGGCTATAAACAAAGAAACAAAATCCCTTACTCCATAGTTGTAATAGTTTCATTAAGTTAAGTTTTATTAACCTATGGAATATGATATTTTTGTCTACACTACAGGCAAGAAAATGTTAAAATAAAAACAATAAACTTCTATCATTTCTGCTATAATGTTTATCTGCAGTGTAAATTTCTGCACATATTGTCATGGGTCCTGTGTGACCCAAACAAAGTTGTTTGTAACGCACCCTTTTTATTTTTCTATTATTATTCCTGTGAAATTTAAATTTTTCAATAAAACATAAGTTGGGGGGGAAAAAATAAACAGAATTTGAAAACCAAAAATATGCTGCAAAAATTTAGTGTAAAGAGCCAAATATATGGTACTTTATTTAAATATATCTTCAAATATTTTTATCTATCTAGATCTATCTATTCTACAATCTATCCATCTAGTGTAATCTTATCTAATTACTTACTTCCATATCTGTCTATGTAATTACTTACATAGACAGATATGGAATTTTGGATAGATAGATGTTAGATTCACTTTCATTGTATGATGGATAGGTAAATAGATGGGTGATAGATATGGAATATCAGATAGATAGATAGATAAATAGATAGATAGATAGATAGATATGAGATAGATAGATAGATAGATAGATAGATAGATATGAGATAGATAGATATGAGATAGATATATGTGAGATAGATAGATAGATATGAGATAGATAGATAGATAGATAGATAGATAGATAGATAGATAGATAGATAGATAGATATGAGATAGATAGATAGATAGATAGAAGGATAGATATGAGATAGATAGATAGATAGATAGATAGATAGATAGATAGATGATATGGAATATTGGATAGATAGATTCACATGAATTGAGTTTAATTGTATGATGGATAAATCAATAGATAGATGATAGATATAGAATATCAGATATATATATATATATATATATATATATATATATATATATATATATATATATACAGACAGATAGATCGATAGATAGATATGGAATGGATTGATAGAAATAGTCACTTGAATTGATTTTAAAGATACATATAGAATATAAAATATATACATAAATAAGTGATATATATTGAATAGAAATAGATAGATAATTAGATAGTTTTCCAGGTAATAAGTGAATATTTACAGTGTTGTGTGTATTTGGCTTCCAGCT
This sequence comes from Engystomops pustulosus, assembly GCF_040894005.1. NCBI lineage: Eukaryota > Metazoa > Chordata > Amphibia > Anura > Leptodactylidae > Engystomops > Engystomops pustulosus. The sequence goes on from NC_092421.1 coordinate 62,522,259, forward strand.
TTTACATGTGTCTCCTGAGTCGTAGTCTCGTATTTTTCCTTGTGCTGTATAACATTTCTTTTCTTCCTAAGCCACTTACTGTTCTTGTATCGCAGGCAGGTGTAGCTTCGCTCAAAGTTTACATCCTGGAGGCAGAGATTTTTTTTTTTCTTTCTCTCCTCTTGCAGATAGTTGGGCTGAGTCGAAGGGTGGGACCAAAAAAAAAGAAGAAAAAAAATCGTAAACCATGCCACACCTTTGTCAGGACTTGCCTGGAAATCAAGGGACCTGGGAAACTGGGATACACAGATTGAATAAGAGAAAAAGTGAACATTCTTGTAGCATCAGTCAGCCTCAACACACCTCAGAGGACGGATAAACAAGTGTAGGAGGGCGGACAGTTATAAAAAGGAACACTTTTCAGGGAGGCAGACAGTAATTCGGCCTCCCCTGTTTCCAGAGGTTCTTCTATCATCATAACCACCAGGTATGTATACTGGGTGCTACATATGTGTATACAGGTTTTATAGGATTTTACATTTTACATTGGACTGGAAGCATCGGATATCTCACCATTGTTCTGGAGGCTTTGGACACTTGTTCTATTACTATTGTTCTACTACTCTTATTTACAGTGTGTTATAGCCAAGTGCTCTTGTACTTTTTTTTACAGTCTATGAACATACTCTTGTCCATATTCCTGACTATTTACTAAGGCTGTGTTATCAATGGGAGGGAGTCAACGATTCTGGACTTTAGAACTTGATATTACTGTCAAGAAACTGTTGTGCCTTGTTCTGACGGAGTGATTTTCTCCCCGTGGATCTTGCTGCATGATACTTTATGCTGAGTTTATGGATTGTGTAGATAGAATGTAAGCTCTTGTGACGATGTATGTGTGATCGGTCATTGTCCGGCAGCATTGCAGGTGCTGGTGCATCACTACTGAGAGCGTATAGATCATTGGTTAGGAGTAATGCGGACGTGGAACTTGGGAGCGCTAATGGGGAATTTGCCCCAGGTATTGAGGCGCGGAGGTGGGAGGGGGCGAAAGACGCGCAAACAAACCATTCTGCTGTATGAAGATACATAGATGGGGTAGAATTTCAATCTATCTCTAAAAAAAAAATAGCTACAACTTTGTTTTATGTAACATGACTGCACCTACATAGAGATGTGCCCACCCTCAATTTACCTTAAAATTGGATGAGAACCAAAATCTTTGCAAATTCATGACATGCTAGTAAAGACTGGCTGTAATGTGCAGCATCACCACTAGGTGGTCACACATGGACGCATTATGGGATACTCATCTTGGGGCAGAATATCACAGATTTATGTAATTTTAAAAGCTATTAATCCCATGATGTCTGGACACGTCCAATAAAGTTGTGATGAAGTGAAGGACACATTTTCACTGCAAATGAATTCTTATTACTTTTAATGAACTTCTATCACATGTTATACCTTGTCGAACTCTTATTGTTCCTTAGTCACTCATTGGATTTATTATTTGTTTTTTTGCTGTTTTGTTACTCAGTTATGACAACAATATGGATCAAGTGTGTCCTCTCCTGAACATATTTTTTTAAATCGATTTTATTGATTAGATCTTCACAGTCCCTGCAGAAACCTAAAATGAATTAACTTAATGGCTCAAATCACTAGAGGGAGGTTAGGATTTTAATGTTTATACATTGGGCTCAATAGGAATTGAGTATGCAGTAAGCTGATGTGCTCCCTCTAGTGGTGACCCTAGAATATTATAATTAAAAATGTAATTACAGGTATCAACTAGTTATGAAGTAAATACTAGATTAATGTGATCAGGCTACTGGCAATGTCACTAGTGGTTTGTTTTAATGGTGCAGTGGTCCAGCGTGCCCACTACCATTCCCCTAATTGATTATAGGATTGACCAGGATAGAAAAACACATGTTACCCTGTTACCTCTGTACTGAATGATTGCTCAGATTGCTAATAAACAGGAAATAAGGTATAAAACAACTCAAAAGGTTTAAGCTCTTATGTCACTTAGCGAAAACCACATTCTGCATTGGGAAACAGTGATGCTTCTGTTTCTGAAGTTAAGAGTTGCCTGGCTATAGTAGATGCACATCCTCTCCCAGGCTTGTAGATCCACCTATGGAGCAATGAGGGCTCAGATTTCTATATGTGCCGATACAACTGCAAGCATAGTTTACTGAATCCTGCAATTTTGGCAGGATCAGGTCATTTTCTTATGTGTATGGGTTAGGCTAATTCTTTCCTGAAAGATGGTGTTGGGAGCTATAGGTCCTCACTATCATATTGGTAGGGGTCCAACACCTGGCAAAACCATTCTGCAGTTATAACTACAACTATACAGAGTAAAGAGCTAAAAGTAGACAGCTCCATCCACTGCATAGTGGTTAAACAAGGTTACTGCGATATCTCAATATCCTAATCCTGGAAATCCCTTTTGGTTTTACTGCAGCATTTTATGCAACCTTCTCTACTGAAAACATGTGCACACTTGGCTGAACCAAGCATGCATGTGTATTAGAAGTTTTGAGAAATGTTAAAAATACAGGTAGAAAACATTCGGATGGGTAATTTCAGGCCAGTAATTTCATACAATATAGAGTTGTAGTTCTAAAGGTGGTAGAAAACTACAGTCATCCAATATGTCTAATAGAATAGTCATGTATAATAATATATCATTATAATAACAAATATATATAATAAATATAAATATACACCTAAAGCCACATTATTAATGACCAGGCAGAAATTTATGTGCGTATTATAGAATATCTCTAAGTTTCAAAAAAAAGAAAAAAACGTAAAAAGACATAAATTAGGATATTAGAGTTTATAATCGGATCACAGGTTGCTCATATCTTGACCTCCCTGATACAGTCAGGGTTATACTTACTTACATTACTTCTATTAGATTTGATATGTAGTCTATTTCCGTCAATATTGTTATGGATTTTGTATTACATAACATTATAAGAATCATATACAGAATCCTACTTTAGAAGTCAGTTACAACAGTGCCACCACCCTTTCAGGCCATTAAGGGGTACTACATTTCGACTATGATGCCTCACTTGGTTTTCTAATTTCTGCAGTACAGTGTACAAGTTCATGACAAAAGTCCTGTATCCTTCAATGCACCTGTAAGTAGGTCATCAAATCCCACTACATTCCTGTATACTAGTGAGTTCTTGCTTAGACATTATACTAGTGAACCGGTTCCAATAAAAATAAAAAAAAATTGTAAGAAACCCAAATATAAACAAGATGCATTCCTGATGCTTAAATATGGCTAGAGGGATGGGCGAGTAGGAACGTAGGTGGAATTAGTTTATGCCTCCTAGAACACTGGAACGTTGTGTAGATACATGGCACCGATCAATTATCACCAGGGTGTGTTGAGTCCTATTATCATTAATCACATTATCATGGTGGGCCCATGGTTTGACTCCACTTAATTTGTATGTCTGGCTTTGGTCCCATTACTTTTATGGGGGTCAATATATTTACTAATGAAATAGAAATTCTGATTCGGAGTGTTAAAGGGGTATTCTGGCACTATAAGGTTATAGGTAATGGTCTAATGGGAAGTCCACTAATCAGACGGGTCCAAGTTCGATGGCGAAGTGCATAAACTCTTAATTTGTTTTTATGAGATGTATTTAACAGCTATTAATCAGTCCTAGAGAGATTAATACAACATCTGTACAAGCTGCAACCTGCTGTTGCACTCATACTGAATATATAAGACCACTGTTCTTGTGACCAGTGATGGTCCGGATAAGGATAAGGATAGGGGATAATTCGTAGTAACCAAACTAACCCTTCAAATAAGAGAATTGTGTCTGCTTGCTGGGAGCTAAATACATAATAACACAGTATGCAGTAAGCTCCTTAGCTCCCTCTAGTGTTTATGTAGGAACTGTAAATACTGAGCTTTGACTTTTAAGAAAAAATATAAAAAATGAACTGGCACAAAATTGGGCATAAAAAGCTGAGTGTGACTATTTTAACCTAACTTTCCAAAATGATAAACGACAACCCAAAGGACGCACCAAATATTTGCAGGTTTCTATAAATTATGTTACAGATTTTTTCAAGCCTTTTGAGGACAAAAAGACTTAATTTATAAGTCTGTAAATTACAAGTGTGATAAAGTGGGTTTACAAAATGAATCAATCCACTATCATTCATGCTCAGACACTGACCGGGCTCCTCTTCTTTCTGCCTCCATCTTGACACACAAGAAATCGCAAAGTCAAACAATCTTTGACATTGGAAGTGACCTACCTTACCTAGTGGTAGGCTGAAGACATAGAGCATGGACCCAGAAAGTTAAGTAGCTGTGGATGGGCAGGATCAGTATCCAGTATTTTATGGTTCATACAGAAAAAAAGATACATTTGGCTTCCTGTTTTATATTTTGCTACATGTAAACTTATTGTAGGTCTGTACAATGGTGGGAAAGATTATCTGACCCCAGTGTACAAATAGACATGTAAAATATAAATGTCCCATAGAATAACACATAAGGAATTATTATTGGGTCCGTAAGAAAGTGGTTCACTTTTAAAATATATTTTCGGCAAAATCTGATTAATAAGACCTCAGTTCAATTCTGAGACTGGGAATTGCCAAGTTCACTTTTTTCTGAGTTGAGTTTTTCCATGATTAACACATTGGGGCACATTTACTTACCTGTCCCTTTGACGCCGCGCAATCCAGAATCCAGAATGTCAGAGGAGGATTCGGAGCTGCTGCGATTCACTAAGATCGTGCATCCAATTTCCTGCATGTGTCGCTTCCCCCGCCGAGGTCCGCCAGAGTTCACCTTCTTCTTCCTGGTTCATCTAAGTGCTGATCTTGAGACGCAATTTCACTTTAAAATTCCACGGTTTGTCCGAATGAGTCGGGTTGTCCGACGGCTACGCGGCCACTCATGAAAGCCGGTGCTGATGCACAACCATCCGATCGCATGCGCCAAAAACCCGGGGCAATTCAGGGCAAATAGGAAAAATTCGGGAAACCTGACGAAAATGCGTCCAACGGACCCTTAGTAAATGTGCCCCATTGTAACTCCTAAAACTTACATAGAAATGAAGCAGTGGGCAACATAAACCCACAGATTTCACATTACTTAAGTCTTAGAAACTCATCCTACATCAATAAGTTATATTAATCAGATTTCTGCAGATAAACTAATTTCTGCTTCATCCGTCCATGTGTTTTGTAGCGAGTTCTCTGATTGACACCCCATATCCTTTTCACTTTCTGTAGTAATTTGGCCTTATAAAACATAAAAGGAAAACAGGACTTAAAGGGATCATGTCCATTCTTCATCTTTATTACCATTACCTAGCAGTATCCATCGCTAATCCCGGAAGACATACTGTTTGTTATAATCTGTGTCACTCACAGCCCTTAGCTTTGTCTCCAACGAAAACCACATCCCTCCTCTCGTATAATATCAACTTTCATTCTTCTTTGCTCTAAGCTATTCTTTATGTGAATTTAACTATAGTCTGTACAGAATAACGAGGGGTGTGCATGGTAATAATACACTCATGTGTTTGCATGTATACCGCCTGCAGGAACAGTATATAGTGCAGATTATAATAATCACGCAATGTGGCTGAGGTCAGCGACGCTTCATGTATTAGAATCATGTTTTCATTCCTCAAAAATGTTGCATATAAGCCTGATAAACCTGGGAAGAATAGAACAGGCTGCTTTACCGCATTTACCGAAAACCTCGACTGTTTCAACATGTCTTTAGTTAATTAATTCTGCAACAGAAAATACACATTTTGATACCAGAAAACCCATTAAAACCCTAAATGGTTAAAAAAACCAAACTCAAACAAAAAGTTTACATTGGTAGCAATTGAAAATAATATTTAATCTTTGTTTATTTTGTGCATCAAATTCCGTAGCACTTTACAGATTCAATATTGCCACCTTTAAAGGGAACCTGTCATCAGCCATTGGCCTAAGAAACCATTACCAGTACATTGTCAAACAGCTTAACATCTTCAAGGTTTGGCTTCTTTTTATGGTTCAGTGTGGTGGCATCATCAAGAAAATCATCTTTGAATTGAGATATAAATTGGGTGTATAAAGACAAGGAGGCGGAGAGTTTAACACTGAAGTCAAGGTGGGGAACTCTAAACACCTCCTCCTGTGATTGATATCATGCATCGGACTTCAGGAGATCTGGTTAGTGATGTCTCTCTATGCAGGACCACCTACAGTAAAGGAGGCTTTCTGAGGAGAGAGCTTGACTCCAGTGTTTAAATCTCCTCCTCCATGACTTTATACAACCGATTTACATCTCACTTCAAAGTTAATTTTCTGGATGATGGCACCACACTGTTCCATGTACGAAACAAAATCTGGAAGGTGTTCCGCTGCTTATTCTGGTCACTAGTGGTTTATTAGGTCAATTTCTGCTGACAGCTTCCCTTTAATATTTCAGCGCTTGGTACATAAGGCACAGTGTTTATAATAGGCTAATAGGCTCTATACTGGGTAATATATTTGGGTCAATATGTAAATTTATACTTAAAACTACCACCAATAGTTGGCAGGAGAACTAATTTGCATACCTTTATCAGGAGGGTATTGCCTGGTCCCTCGATTCCATGCAAATACAGTTCTTGGAAGTGGGGTTTATTTAGAACTTGGAATTTAGAAATTGGCTGCACATTGGGGGTTTTTCACACCAATCTTGATACCCCCTTATCCTGGTACAGCATGCACCTGATTCATGGCGAGGGGCAGTTGTCATACATTAGGCACATGCCTCGCAACACCTAACCTCAGGAGGAGGCTGGAGTGTATTGTATCAAACTTTCATGCTTGTTCATAATTCCGGCCAAGGTTGATAGCCCTACCTTTTCCCTGCCCGCAACACACACTCATTTTTGGAAAGGGGCAAGAGCAGTAAAAAACTTCCATTTGCACTAAACTTTTTTGGGCACCAGAGGAGAAAAAGGCACAAAGGCTTGCGCCTTATTCTAGGCCTGAAAGTCATTGATACTTGCCTCCCTAAATTCTGTAGTACAGACAATCTGGAAGGAGCATGACCCTTATAATACATCAACAATTTGAAGCTCATACAAAATGACCACACCTACATTATAGATCAAAATAGACAAATTGGGGGAGATGAATGAATGTGTTGGTTTTAGACCAGTTCAGAGTAGAACTAGACAGTTCTCTGCTGCGCCAGATTAATCCCTATGTCCTACTTTGTACATCTTATTATTCACCCCAATCTTGAATTTTCTGGCGCATGCACTATTTTCTGTACAGCCACGCCCCCTAGGACAAGCCCGCTTTCGGACAAGTCCGAAAATTCTCGAAAAGGGTCTAAAACCTTCAATAAATGTGGCCCACAGCAAATTACTCCAGTTTCCCGGCTTAGACAGATTGATACATCTCCCCCATTGACTCTGAGTCTCCCTCTTCTCCATCATGATTGGCTTATAGATCCCAATTTATTTGACTTCTAATTCAGACTCTCCGTTAATATATTGTTTCTGGGCGCTTTTTTGGGTGGCACTGCATGGCACTATTACAGGGGTCCTGTATATCTGTATTATGTCAGCACAGTATGGCACTTTATTTAGGCTTTATCACATTTCTATACTTCTGTTTCTCCAAGAAATAAATAATCGGTAACAATATTTAGCATTTTTATATTGTTAATGTATGAAATCAATGTGAATGAATCTGAGGGATTGATCATGTACCGATTACTGTGCAATCCAAGTTTTAATGAGGTTTTGATAATGTAAGCAGCACTTTATAAAGCTAATGTAGATACTCCACTTTTCCACAGAAAAGAAATGGCACAAAAAGATGGCTCTTTCGTGTGAATTGCGGGAGTCTCCTCCCTTCAGTGACCCGATAGCTCACTAAACCCCACCCCTAATCTCACCACGCCACCTTTAACCCGATAAAATAGGGTTAAAAGTGGTTTGGAGTGGGGTGACTGACAGGCCTGAGGCTCGCTTTTATATATTTAATAGGGAACCATTCAGGAGCCAGAAGAGCCGGCTCTTCTTAGTGAGCGGAGCCTAATGAGCCAGCTCACTAAGAAGAGCCGTAAATCCCATCACTACTCAATGATCCCTGAATGTAATGTAAATAACACTGAAACCTATAACTGTACATTGAGATGAGAAATGTCAGCCATTTTTGTTTGAAATTTGAATTGATGGCCGCCCCCTGGTGGTGGAGGATTATATAACTTGACATTACAAAGTACATAATCTAAGAATTTACTGACATTTGTTTCTCTTTACTTACAGGTGACTATGGAATGGATAGTCTAAATAGAAAAGGTTACTGGGACGGCGGGGAAGTCACAGGAAGAAGTATGTTTTATTTCTTACTTACATTTTAAATTATGTATATATATAATTTGTATATATATCTATATATTTTCAATCTAGAAGTTACATCTGTATTGCATGCAATAGAGCAGTGTATGATGGTGCTTTTGTTTTCCAGCCTATACGGAAACAGTAACATCTTCATCAAGACTCGTGTCTCTACCACCAAGTAAGTAAAAAATTGTAAAATATGTGTAAAACTTTTTTAGGAATAAAAAAAAATCACAACCCCCTCCCTACATGCACTACATAAGTCTCCAGTGGAGCAAATGGACACAATACACCATGGGCCCATATGCCTGTCGCCATATTCATGAAATGTGTTGATTTTCTGCTGTCCCCTGCACTGCTCGGGAAGTATGCACCATTTTTTTTTTTTGGTGGACTTTGTTCCTGCTGAAGAATTGTGTTGCACTAGAATGCCCCTTTTAGTGCACATTTTTACTGTCATGTCGGACACAAAACAGCCGCCACACAAAACTGACACAGACACTTCTTAAATACATGTGCAAGCAGGTTGCATGTTCTTTTCAGTGCAAAAACTTAAAAAAGTGTGATACAAGATTTGCTCTGGATGGAATCCCCATAGCTACAGCTCTGGTTAGATAAAAGTTAGCAGATTGCCTACATGCTAATTGACTAATTAAGCTAATTAATCCATTAATAATTATTAACGAATTACAAATTAAGCCAATTGGTCAGTCAATTCAACTACTGAACAACAATGAACATGATGGGTCAAAGCCATAAAAAACCAAGCTCCACCAAGTAGACTTCTTCAATAATAGACCTACTGCTTAGAATCACTTCTTTGCTTATTTTCAGCTCCTTAAAAGGAAATTAAAACCAAAAATATCAAATTATCTTAGATCATTAGAAAAAAAAAAATTTTATTTTGTGTTTTATTGCTTCTGATCATTACGTTTCTTTAAAACAGAAGGAGGAAACGCTAGTGGGTCAAAAATCTCTTACCAGGTCGGAGGAGGCGGTGTCAGCAGCAGCAGCGGAGGCGGCGGCGGCGGTGGTGGTGGTGAAAAGAAGAGCCTGGTACAAAGCAGCACTAGTTACGTCACACAAAGTAAGCATTAGTATATATGAGAAAATATTGGTTTCTGAATTTTTCAGCAGCTTTTAGTAGTTTAAGGTTTAAACCTAGCTGCTGTGACTCACTGCTCCTCCTTCCCTCTCCATAGGCCTAGCTGCTGTGACTCACTGCTTCTCCTCCCCTCTCCACAGACCTAGCTGCTGCGACTCACTGCTCCTCCTCCCCTCTGCATAGACCTAGCTGCTGTGATTTACTGCTCCCCCTCCCCTCTGCATAGACATCTATGTTATCTGAGCTTCTGTCCATTCTGCTAGCTCATTACTGGATAAAACTAAATTTTGGAACAACCAACATATGAAATTCAGACAACCTCATGAATATTATTGACAATTTGCTGAAGGAATTTCTTTTGTATATTTTGATCTTTAGCCACAGGTGGCAGCTCAAGAGTTAATCTAAGCACCTCTGGGTCACGATTCGCACAGTCCCCTACTTCTACCCTATCAGTATCACCAAACTCCACCTTTGATAGGAAGGTCTTCAATTCCAGCTCCCGGCAGGGGGGTTATGAAGGTAAGTACTGCCCCCTAGTGGCACAACATGATCCTTTGTGTATCCTATTAGGCAGTGTCCTGTGGTCTATGTATATATGATATATCTGTATCTTAAATTCTAGG